>NW_005842170.1:1980491-2001817 GCF_000455745.1 Alligator sinensis
GCCAGCTTGATTTAAAGACTTGATAAGAATATTAAACTATAAAAGATGCAAAGAAAATGTAAAGCAATCCAAGGAAAGGATATTTTCTCGTTTTGAACAGCCATGGCTTTTTACAGAAGCACTGCAAGGCATAGAGCAAAAGCAAATCATTCCTTTGTCTTATAATCCGATGTACACCCCCTTGGGGCCCTGGCAAAGAAGTGGATCTGTATGCATTCTTATGATACATTATGTGGTAAGGAAGGTGGCTCCCAGGGATACTCTTCATTTTGCAGACCATAATGCACTGGGAGAAGAAGAAAAGACACACATTTGAAGGAACACTCAAGTATATAACTCCCTAAGTAGTTACACTCTTTATCAGAAAGATGTTTTCTGAGTCCTATTTTTGTCTACTGTTGTTCCACTTCTGCTCCCAATGCTACTGGAACTCACCCGAAGTGCAATTTCAATCCTACATTTCAAAGACATGAAAGCAAATGGAGGAAAGGAAAGAACATTATCCTCACCCCCATGGTTGAGCCTACATTGGACAGCCAAACTGTTCAAGCTGAGAGTTGTTTGCCTGATTGAGGTCAGGAAGTTCATAGATATGGGGGATACAGAACTGGAACACTCTGAATGCCACTGCTCCCACCACTGTGTGAAGGCAAAGGGCAATGAAGAGGTGCCTATATTTGAGGTGCCACTGCTACCATCACTGCTTTACCACCTTAGAGAGATAGGTGCTAATGAGGTTCAGCAAGACTATAAGCTGAATGATAAGAAAAGGAGGACAGCATCCATTTAAATAAAATGCCATCAGCATTAATAAAAGGGCAAAAGGTAGTAGCAGGGCACCCATCAGACAGATCTGGAATCTTTTCACGTTTCCCTTTACTGTTTTGATTTTATTTTTCAGCTTATCTCTTTACTGTTTAAGAAGTCGGAGCAAGTCTGCTGTGCGCTCCTTTGTGTTGCAAGGTCCAAGGGCTAGGCCTTGCAAGACTCAGCATTACAGTAGCTAATGCCTAAGTACTGAGATGCCTTGTAGAATTTACAACCTCCAAAATAGGCACCCACGTAACGCCTAGGGAAGGGTTGGGTACATAAGAGTGGGATCCACGAGGCCAGCAGGCAGCCAAAACTATTACAGAGGAAATGCTCTCTGGGATTTAAGTACCTTGTGTTTGGCTGCAGAAAGATACTTCTCTACACATGGATTCAGAGTTCCCTAGAGTTAGGTACCTAAGTCCTTTCTTTCAAAATATAGGAAAGGGTTGGTCCTTTCTTTCAAAATAATAGCTGGAGAAATGCCTAAATAGTGGGACCTAGTGGCTCCAGAGATTCCTCTGTCTGTCACTACTTTTTATGGCAGAAAAATAGTATAATACACATGTGTTAGTTAGCTTCAGATAGCTTCTGAAAGAAAATACTCTAATTTCTATTACCTAATGACATGGTATGGCTTGTCACTTCTCAAATCTTGTTGCCTTGTATATGCTGAGCATCATTAGCATTAGAATTAATAGCATGTTGCTCAGTTTATTATACTGTATTTGATACACATCTATGAAATCACCTCACTTTGTACCACAAGATTTTAGAGCAATGGTACAATAGGAAAAGAAACATTTGCCATCAAGCAGTGTTTACTTAGGACTAAACCTTTTCATTTCATCTGACAAACAACTACCTTACATCAGTTTAAATTTACTTTTTAATTATGTATATTGCTTTTCTACATGTGATGCTTCTGACTAGAAATATGTATCTCATTTTATTTTATGTTATCTAATTGACCCAAACACAAAGGCATTTCTCTTGAATACTGAGTGCTCATGTACCTTTTTAATTAAAGCTTAAAAAGCTTTTAATTAAAACGATAAATCACAGAAAGCAGTTTCCATCTGAATTGTCTTTTAGTTCTAGTGCATTTTTCCTTTTGTATTCAGATTGCTACTTTTCAGGTCAAACAGGGGGAAATAACTTTCACATTTAATTGATACAGTAGCAATTTCTCTGTTATTCCACAAGACAGGCAGAAGCATATATTTGAAATGCCACTACTGCAGGAACTAGTTAGGAACACCACAGACTGTCTATATTCCTTTTTCCTAAATATGCACTGTTGGCAGCAATTAAGCCTAAACTAAGATGTAAATCTTCCTACTTTTTTTCTGTCAACTCAGTTTAGTTCTCTCTTGTTACATTGTCCATCTAGATTTGATTTTCTCCTGAAAATGTATCATTCCTTCTCACTTCAGTGGAAAGGTTTTTAAGAGATCAATGAATGGCTATTGCCTCCAAGGGCCAGCCTGCTTCTAGACAACCCATGTGGATGGGGAAGAAATCTTATCATGGTTTGCTTCAGAGTTATCCAAGAAGAATGCCCCAATGCATGGGGGCAAGCGTGCAGGAGGCCCAGAATGGTCAGGCATGAACTCTTTCAATCCTGGATTCAAGGAGATTCAAAGACAGTAGGCAGATTCCTTCCTATGTGAGAGATCTTCCTGACTGTTCATTTATAGCAACAGCAGGAAGATAATGCCACAATAATATCTATCCAAGTTTGTATTTACAGTGGGTTAGAAGGGAGTATAACCAGTTCCTGGCTCCTTCCTTAGTCCTAGAAATCTGTGTAGTCACTGCTAAGAGACATGCAAAGAAGAGTGCCATTAAGTTTATACGCCTTTCCACACAGGGAGCAGGAACTGCCATTGTCTAGCGTCCACTCAATGAATGTTGCAAGACAACATGCTCTGTTTAAAGAGTAGAGGCGAGATCCATACAGGACTCCACGGATCAGCACCAATGCCTGTTTTTTCAGGTGTATTGACACCTGCTAAAAATCGGCAACTTTCAGTTTGACACTTGAGCTTGCTATATAATGGATGATGAGAGCTGGGTGACTAAGAACAAGATCAGCTGCTCAGCTTTTTTGAGCAACTTGTGGTAGCTCTCAGGAAATGCTAATATTGGTGGCCTGAGTTTTCACCTCCACCCTACCCCGACCAAAACTATAGCTCCTTTCTTCTGGGCTTTAGGGATGCATGTCTCTCTAAACGAATCACATCCTGGAGTGTGCCATTTCTCACAACAGACTGAAGCAACAGCTGTAGCACTCTAATTTTCTAGCCTCTAACTTTTTTAATACATCTGGGGTGTGGAAGACTAATTAAATTTCCTCCTCTGCCTACTCTGCTTCTTACCTGGCACAACTTGATGGTAATCTGTATGTATTTAGAGTGAAGCTGTCCTTGTGACTGGGATAGTACTTTCCTTGGTGCCTTAGGGCTATTGTGATGGCCTCTTTGACACCCCCATAGTCGCACCCACCCCTCACTAATAACTCCCCATCTGCCCTTTTGCAGGAACTCTCCCCCTCATTCTCTCTCTCTCTACACAAGATCCACACTGGGCCCCCCAGACCTCAATCGTTGTTTGGGCTTCAGCCTTTTTTGACTGTCAGCTCCTTTACTTCTGGCTGAGACCCTCTGGCTCTCCAGATCTCCATCCTACAGTGGAGGGTACCTTCCAGATACTCTGCTTGTGGCCTCCCTGTAGCCACTCCCAGTCCTCTTGTCCTTAAACTCAATTCCAAAACAATGCATCAGCACAAAAGATTTAATCACCTTGTTACATGCTACTTCCAGTCTGCCAGGGTTACAGCAGCAAAGGTTACCTCTGTCTGGAGCTGCTGAGGTTTTCTTCAGCAGCTTTGTGCCAGGCTGTCTTCCCCAGCTCCTGGGATTTCCTCTCACTCCCACACCTGCTACTTGTGGGCTAAAGCCTTCCTCCCCTCCCAACTCAGAGCTTGGCTTCATATTCCTAAACCCTACCTTTGTTACTTGGCTGCTGCCCCAAGGGAGAAAGAGCCGTCTAGATCTTCCTGCTTAGATGTCCCTGCTTAGCTTAATGGGCTGCCTGACTTCCCCTGCTCTGCAGCCTTTCCTAGCTCCCTAGTTGCTCCTGGCCTCCAAGCTTGAGATTCTTTTGAGCCACCTGCTGCATCCCCTTTCCCCTGCAAGTCCCAAAAGTTTGCCTCGTGGAAGGGGTCTGCTGCCCTCTCCTGTCCCTCTTCCACACAGGTAACAAGGTTGGGGTTCCCTGTTCTAGGGACAATTAAGTATTTATTAGGAGAAAAAAATGTGAAAGAGCACAAACAAAAGTGAGCATGAATCTGTACCCTAGTGTCTATAAGACATTATTTGGGATAGGGGAAGACCTGTGTTCATCTTCATTCCAATGATCATTTAAATATTTTATATTACGTGTTCAGTGAAGAAGGAATTGGAACCCAGGTCACCCCTCCCCTAGGAATGTTTTCCCGGAAGACCACAGCGACATTTACTTTCACTGTCTCAGTGAATATTCAACTATTTCATGAACAATGGAACGGAGCCAGCAGGAGACACGAAGGTAAAGACATTACTTTTTTGCTGGTATAAGTGATGAGAAACAACTCTGTGCCCATGGCAGAATAGAAGTTTGACACACACAGACTGGTATAAAATGGTGAAACCCAGTCTAATATTTGCCTCCCCCGGGTAAATGTATGTTCAGTTTGCTACTGATCTAATCTATGCTACTTACAGAAAACCACATAACTTAGATCAATTCTGCCTCAGGTTTTTAGAATATCCCTAACTAGCCTGAGAGATCCCAGGATCAGAACACCCTATATCACTGTGGACGCTTTTGCTAAGATGTCGTTCAAAGCCGCTCAGGCTTTTGCTGAATATAAATATACTTTTGCTAAGATGTTGTTCAAAGCCACTCAGGCAGAGAAAGGACTTGAATGAATGTCCAAGCTCCTGCATGAATGTGCTACTGGACCATTGGAAAAAAGATTGGAAAGGGGCTGTGACCATTGACTAATGGCCCCTTTTGTGGATGGAGTGCAGTCCTTAGGGTACTTGTGCAAGCCAGGTTTCTCTCTGCCTCAGCTTCCCTATGTAACTCACCTGCCACACCTGCCCTTTGTACACAGCTTCCTCTGGTTTCTTAACAGCCAGCCTGCCACTTACAAAATCTTTTGTGTTTGTTACCAGTTTTCTCAGGTTTATTCCAGTTTGCTACCCTACTCGGCTTCTCCTGGGCCCTTCCTTTTCCTTGGGCCCATTTATGGTCCTTCTAATAAACTTTTCCTAGATTGACCTACCTTCTAACCTACTTATTCTTAGTCTGGTTCTTATCCAATCCAGCCTACCCCTATGCCTAATCACAGCATCCACTTCCTGGCTCCAATCTTTTCTTACAAGTGTTCTATTTTGCTGCTGGAACACTTCTGCATTTTAATGTTTTCATGCTGGGGATCTTCCCTTGTATTTCTCTAAGGGGGGGGGGTCTCTAAGAGGGACTAACAGACTGAAAGAGCCCTCTCCCTTTCCCCCTTTCTTCCTTGTAATGGGGACCACAGGGAGCTCTGTTAAAAGGAAGAGTCATCATCATCATCACACCTTCTGCCATTTTGTGCAGGGCTTGAGTTTGATAAGTTGGTCTAAGAATGTGTGCAAATTCAGATGAGATACACCTACTTTGTAATCTCAGTGGACTCAAGTATGAGCCTGTTCAACAATGTCAGATTTAGGTGCTTCTGACCATGCCCAGAAGTAGACTCCACAGTTAAGCAGCCAGTCAGGAGGATCTAAATTTTAGATTTTGAATAGGACCTAAGTACCTGATTGCCACGTTAGGTTTCTAAATCCCATTGTGAAGCCCGTCCAGGAATTGTAAGCATCAAGAGGAGCCTACCAACTTCAGGGACTAATACAGTAGAAAAAATACATTATCACTCAAAACTGTTGGGTCAGATATGGTATAAATACCAAAAATGTGTAAGCTATAATATCCAAAACCAACAAATGAAAGTATATGCTTTTCTTGCTGTTGATGATGTGGTTATTTTTATATAAACCTTTATTTAATATTATTTAATGCCAGGTTGCTATCATTTTTAAACAATAAACACTGACCACCAGTAAATTATTCCTTTAGTGGGGCCTCAAGGTGAACTTTACCTCTTCATTTTCTCCATGAAATTCTGAAAGCCTTTACTATTTTCAGATATTATTTTCCCCTCTCTCTAAATAGTGCATTTGCTAAATTTACAATTAGATCTTCAGTCCTAGTGGGGGAAATATTAACCTCATCATGCCCCTATAGTCATAATATCCATGAATTCTTATTTTGGGGGCAAAATTCTCAAGCATGGGTAATAAATTTGTAAACATACAATTGTGTTTGCAAAGGAAACCCATTTGTTACTGACAATTAGACAGTCAGATGTGAGTTTTTTTCAGATTACATATGTAAATATCTGTTAATATTAAAAAATATTAAAGAGTATATACCAATGAGGTGCAGTTTTACACTTTCCAGTTCTGAATCCCATCATCAATAATAGTAATACTGTATCAGCTCTAATGCCCTGAGGGGAAGATTCTGATATCCTTGCTGTTTTTATAAGTGTGGTCAGGATTCCTATTAAAGTTATTGGGAGTTTTGCTGAATAACCAACAAACATATACTTTGGGCCTGCTTATTTAAGTAAGCAAGTTTTTTTGGCAATCATTCCATAGGTGCCATAAGCACTGAATAAGAGGTAGTTCAGAGAGCCAGACATCAATCTGTGTTCCCCTTTGCTCTGAGTGGTAAGGGGGAGTGCCTTGCAGTACCTGTATACATGGTGACGTTTGCTTCTCTCCTATGCAGTTTAGCTGTACATGGTGGACATTTATGCAACTGAGCTCTCTATCCTTCTGCTCTGCTCATGAGTAGTGTTCCTGCAAAATTGCTCCCTACCACACTGACACACACACCAGTAACATGGGACTTCCCATGAAAGTAAATAATAGGACACTGCTAGAAGTCTTTTTATTGAAACCCTAAGCAAAAAGAACAGCATTGTCTCAGCACATGTCACACACTAAATGCCTAAATGAAATCCCCTGCTGGGCTTCCAATACTTAAATTGGAAACCCTCTCCCATTAACATTTAGTCATAAGGCTTCCACAGACCTGCCAATAGTGACTGCATATAGTTTTTCTGCTTCAGTAATATCAGGATTCACACATGTCCTTTCAGCCCTCAGTAACCTACAAAGATCTTTCTACTTCATGATGGGCTGCTACAACCTTATCATTAATATTCACAAATAGTTTTCACCCCTTTTGACTTTGAGGAACACAACAGCTCTGGACAATTTGCTTCCTCCCCACTGACTTCTTGCTATAGGTTTATTCATACTTTTGCCAGAAGAGACCTAACAACAAATCCCTCTCAATTTAATCAATGGACTACTTCCCCATCTCTACCCAAGGTTTCTCTTCAAAGGAAGCAACATGTATTTCCTTCCTTCACTTTTATTTCCTCCCCCTTTTTCCAGAAGGCCTTGCTCTCAGTCTTTTCATTAAAATGAGTCACAAAAACCCTAAGGTTACAAATACCAGAAAATCTTGCCTTAAAAGAAGTCAAGACTTAGAAACAGTAGTTATGACCAGAACCCTGTTACTAGCACCTTACCCCCTTGCACAGTCATATAAGGCAGCCTTGACTAAGCACAGAAACACATTAAACAGATTCCTCTTTAACTTTTTTGTATTTCAGCAGCTTACATTGTGTTGTTTGTCTTCCATACTGCTATTTGTGTAGCTATTCTTGAAATAAAAGTTTATTCTCATCTCAGGCCTGGATTTCATTGTCTGAATATTTAGTAAATACATAACAGGAATTGAGACAACAACTGATAAGCAGGAAACAGGACACATGGTCTACTCTAGCCCCTTTATGCTGTTCCTTTCCTAACTTTATCTATAGCTTGCTTTTGCATTGTAGGTATCTCAGTTCTGCAAACTTGCTTTTTCCCTCCAAGGACAAATGAAAAAAAAACCCTTAAAAAGGCTAGGTAACTTCAAGGAGATAAAAAAAATCTCACATTACTCACACAATAAAGCTGGTAATAAATTGAAACTACTTGCCCAAAACTACTATGCTGTAAAAACACCACAGTTGGGTTTTCCTGCCATCTTGCTTTGCTTCCCCAGAGGTCATGTTGATAAAAAGATGTGAGCTTTGTGCCTGATGAATGCTGATTGCACTCTTGTTGCCTTTCTTTTCAAAATACTTTGCCTTTTAAGTTGTTTGTGTAAAGTAGTAGTGTGCAGCAATCTATTGGCACCATTCTCCCTTCTCAGAAATGCTTTCCCCACCGCTAAAACTGTCTGGTGGATTCTTTTTTTCATGTTTGTTTCTCTATCTCTGTTAAATTTAGACAACTCTATAACATGGTGGCAGGGGTCTTCTGTTCAGTGACCCTGTAAGCCTTGACTAATTCCCGGTGATTATCTGTGGTAGTATTCAACTCGGTCTATGTAAAGGAGATGGAAACAGATCCCTGAACAGGAGGATCTAAGATTTAGGAAATTAGATTTCTTCAGGTAATCTCTACTAATAGCATCTTTGGGTGCGATTTGTTTGTATTGTTACTAAATTACCAATAAATACAAAAGACAACCTAGAAAGGAGACAGACTTAGATAAGTGCACCTAGATCCATTCAGGAGGTCCACCTTGTTCCATGTCCTGAAATGAAATAGTCAGCTGGACCCCAGCCCTGTCTATTATTCATACCATTCCTGATGTAGTACAACTTTTTCTACTGGTGCCTGTTATTAGACTCTTTATCTTCATCTACACGACTGGTTTTATTTCCTATTTTGAGAAAGGGAAACTTCATGCATGTCTCCTTGCATAGAATGGAAAGTGAAACACTCTTTAAAGAGAAAGGAAGAATAGACCCTAAAAGAATGCTATGAAAGGCAGCCCACATGAATATGCTCTGATGGAGGCAATCATATAAAATTATTAATATCACAGTTGTCTGGCTCCAGTGTGCTCTAAAAACAGTCCATCATCTTAATATTGTATTTTGGAGGTTATAGCATATGCTGCAAATTGGATAACATTCCCAGTGAAATCAGTAGCTCACACCATGAGAAGAAAGAGAAACACTCAGGAACATGAGAAAGCGCTGTTGAAAAAGGGGGAAAAAGCCAAACAATTTCACCTACTATAGCTAAGGGAACTTCAGACCTTTACAGCCTTTCTTAACGAACGAACCAAGAAAATACTTCTAAGTGTTTTGAGTTTGGAAAGACTTGTTTCATCTGAAACCTGAGGGACAGAGAGACTTTGTTAGACCACTGGCTTTAATTAAGTTTGCCATGCTTTGTTCATTAGCTTTCAAACCTTTTCGAAGAAGAAAAAAAAAGAGAGAGAGGGAGAGAGAGAGAGAATAGCTTGTCAAGTATAATATCCAAGTGTCCATGGCTCTGATGAATGTAATGTGCAAAGTTACTACATAAAACACAATTTTTTCTTGCTTAAATATTGTAGTCTTGATTGTGACTTTTAACTAAAGTTTTCATTGCAAGAGAGAAAATGTTGAAGAGACCCAGAGCAGCATAAGTGTTACAAATAATTTAGGCTCATATTAAAACGTGCTGTGTAACCTCCTCTCGACACTAGGGATGACATGACACTGTGATACTGTTAGTCAAATGGAATATTTCTGTATACAACCAGCCCCCATTTCATTCAATGGGACTTCTTGTGGGGTAAGATAAGATTACTTACCAGCATGAATATCATAATATGTTACTAAATCAAAGTGGATTCCTTCCCAACTCCCCAACTCCAATTTGAGAAGCTATCATGGATGGGTTTAATTCTGCTACCTTCTCCCACTGTAACTGAGTCTGAGATTTACTGACAGTATGCACAAAAAAGGTTTTGGAACACCACCCTTCTGCAAAATCCCAAAGCTAGGTGCTGAATGTGCATATATCTAAATGATGTAAAGGGTCAACTTGTTCAGAACAGTCTTTAACATGTGCTCTGCAGAGAAAAAGGGCAATACAGAAAGATCCTAATCTTATGTGTACCTCTGATTTAGCTAGCCTATAAGGTATGTTTCTACCATGCCTTCTGCCTGATTTCTGACTAACATGGCTAACTACCTCTCTGTGCACAGATAACATATTATGTTGATAGAATGATGACTAGTGTATATAATTATGCAAAAGAGAAGCAGTCTCTTGTTCACAGATTTGGGTTTTTTTATTTTACTTGCTTATATTTACTGTACTTCTTTATTTTAGGCTTTTTGGGATTTAGAGGCCTAATCCTGCATGCCCTGGGACTTCTCAGTTCCATCCCAGGTTGTGCAGGCTTGGGCCACTGAAGCTCTGAGAGCACCTGCCTAGGGTGCATTAGAAAGCACAAAAGCTTTC
The DNA here is from genome assembly GCF_000455745.1 of Alligator sinensis. NCBI lineage: Eukaryota > Metazoa > Chordata > Crocodylia > Alligatoridae > Alligator > Alligator sinensis. Next base: position 1,990,766 of record NW_005842170.1, read on the forward strand.
TAATACATAAAGAACAGACAGCTCCAGGTGCCCTTATTCTACCACCTTACAATAAACAGACTGCAAAATTGCGAAATAATGGCATCAATTCATAAATTTATATCACCTCTGTTACAGCCACACATTCTGGGCATTTGTGTGGCAGCAAGGGGGCACTGACATCTGCTTCCTTCGCTTTGTGCTGGCAAGTCCACTTTCACATATTGTGTAGTGAAAGTTCTCCACAGCTACATAACATTTGAATGCCAGTGCCTTAGCTGGTGACCTGAATAGAGACAAGGAGATATACACCAGCTGAGGATCTGGCTCACTGTGACTGCATCTATACGAGACACTATGTGTAGGCATTACTGCACATATTTGCACATATTTGGTAGTTAAGCATACAAGTACTAAATAAATGTGCAGTAACCCAAGTTACTGCACAGCAGCACTGGTGAATGCCTTTTTTGTGATTTGCTGGGTAGCTGTTGCAAAGTTTGTTATAAAAGATGTTGGTTTGATCTCTTACAGAGAATCTTTTTGTTGTTTAAACATCAATGGAATATTTGTTAAGACAGTCCAGCTGAGGGCAAATGAAGATCATTCATTATAAAGCATCCTCAACCATGAAGCAATTCTACTGAAGTCAAAAGACATCAGTGCCTAAGGCTTCCTTACCATTTAAAAATATAAATGATCCTTAAAATAGGCATAAATTACATTTAAACTCACTTAAATGCTATTCACTCTGCCAATGTTGTGGGAAATCTGACCATTAGGAGGTTTTTCTCTCTCTTTCTCTCTCTCTTTTAAACAGATGCTTATGGAATGGTGGTGGAGTCTTACAAGAGAGCCCAATTAAACTGTTTTGGAGATGCACGGTATATGGCTATACAATGCTAAGGCAGTGCCATGGCAAGATGCCCTGTGCTAGCAGGAGCATAGTATGTTAATATAAACATATAATACAACTATACTGCTTCCAGTCCTGGTGATTAAGGCAATGCCTTGTGCTATATAGCCATAACCACTGAGGCTATTGCTGTATAATCATGCCCTAGATCTCGGTGGTACTCTGTTTAACAAATTATCTTCTAAATGTACCGTGTTGTTGTAATCATAAGTCAACCCTGCATATAAACCAAACCCACAATTTCAGGTTCAAATGTAGGAAGAACAGGTGTTTTTTTTTCCTTGAATAAGATGATAATTGCAGATAAGACCTTGAGCTACTATTGCCTTTACAAAATCCCACCACAGAATCAAATAACCAAGGAAAGGCCAGAAGGAATTAAATGCACTAAAAATATTACTGCTAAGAAAAGTATGCTAAAGAAAAATTAGATTTTATATTTTTATTACCATCACAAAAATGTTGCATGTAGAAGTCAAGGCTTTACAGGACCCAATAACAGATTGACTCCATGTATAAGTCAAGTGAAAAAGGTAATCTGAATCAGAACTATCTTGCCTTTTCCTCGCTTTTACTTCTATTTTTAAACTTGTGAATTTCCTTGAAATATTAACCAGTGAGCCAGATATTTTCTTATTTTTGTAGTGTTTTATTTCATTTTGATTGTTACAGACCTTTTGCTGCAAATGCATTTATTTTAAAAAGAAATGTTTAACCTAGATTTGTCCATTTAGAAAGCAATATTGTTTCCTACCAATAAAGATTATATTCACTTTCTTTCAAAGTCTATTTGTTATAATTTATGATGGCTCAATTATTCCATATTATTTGTGTTAGGTAGTTACTTATTATGTATGTAGTCCCAAGAACAACAATGGGATATTCCATCTGATAAGGTGATATTCTATGGGTGCATCTACATGTGTACTACTGCAGAATAGACTAATTAGCTGTGTAGTAAAACACTGCAGTCTACATGTGCGCCAGCATTGGCCACAATAAACTAATTAACACCACTGTAGGATAGTACTGTTGGCAGAGTACTTTACTGCGCCAAAATGCACGTGTAGATGCTAACCGCAGGTGTACATTGTGTCCAGTAGGGCAGCCAACTGGGGGCCTTCTCCACCCTGGTTCAAACTGCTGCTGTCCCAGGCACATGTGTAGACACTGCACCCAGGAGCTGCTGACTCCAGCTCAAACTTTTCTGGAGTTTATCGCATTGCATTAAGGGCATGTGTAAATGCACCCTGTGTTAGTAAGGGTGTGTCTACATGTCACCGTGCTTTAGTACTTCCTTTTGGAAGTACAAAATCATAGTGTAGTATAGGCAGTTATGGTGCAGTGTGCACAACACATGGGTAGATTTCACTACTACATTGCTGTAGCGGTGCACTATACCTGGAGAGCACACTGCCACAGTGATGTAGCTGGTGATCACGTGTAGGCATATGTGATCACTATGTCACTATAACACACCATGTGGTGACATAGCATGTTGCTATGTTGCCATAGGGCAGTGTGTAGATGCACCCTAAGGGTGGTAGAAGTGAGCCATAACTGTTCTGGATAAATTTAAGAGCAGCAAACATTCATTCTACTCCTGTACTTATGAAATGGGTGGTGATATTCCTGTTGGTGAAAAATTTTGTTTAGTTTTGGTGGAAAAGAATACTCAAATATTTAGCTTGGTTCTTAAGGCTAGTGATACACAAGATAGAAATCAGGGTAGATTTGCAGCTTGTAGACTAACCAAAGTATCTACCTTTTCCACTTGACTGGTACATGAGGTCTAGCTGTAATTGGGTCCTATCCAACCTTGACTTTTCTATTTGCAGAATTTTTGTGATGGTAATAAAAATACTAAATCAGGATCTAATTTTGGTTCATCTATAAGGTGCTAATCTACCTTGCTTTCTTCTTGACTTCAGACTAACTATAGCTCTCCAATTCACAGGATAGCTAACATAGTAGTAGTTTGAGAGGGGAGCTTGTTTGTTTTGTTTGGGGTTGGGTTTTTTTGTTTTATGAGGTGTATGTGTTTTACAGACATTGCTTTGAAATATCAGTTATAACCTGCAGCATATGATAGTACCTAATACAAAGTCCATTAACTTCAGTGAAATTGTTCTATGGGTGAGTACATTTTGTAACAAAGAATCTACATTCATCCTCTCACATCCCCAATTAGATGCTCTTAAATAAGGTTCAGTTGTTATTTTAACACAAAAGAAGGCTCCAAGATACCAGATCAAAGCAGCTGCTCCTATGCTAAGCTTTTTTACTCTGTACAGCTCAGAAACAGATCTTTATTGAAGACAAACATACTTTTTATTCAGGCTGTGCTCCAAGCTGAAACTCATTCTATTGAGCTTACGCAGACTCTCCAGATACACAATAAGTCAACAACTTTTACCTTTCAATAAGTGCAGAGACTTCTAGCTAATAAAAAAGAAACAACACATGGAATAAGCCGTGGACCATGTGCATTCACTTCAAAACTCATTCAGGCTTTAGTTTCTGAACTACTGTGCAAAACTACACAATACATGGCCATGTAGCAGACAGATTATTTCAGCTGGACTTACTATGTGCAACATCACTTATGGGACTTAAATCAGGAAGCAGGTTGTCTAGTTGAGCTAATAACAAGTCTACCTGGGTCTGATCCAATCCCAATTGAAGTCAATGGAACTCCTTCTACTGACTTCAGTGGCATATGAATTAGACCCTAACTTCTGTGGATCAAGTGATCTTTATAATGTTCTGGGTAAGTCTGTTCCCAGGGAGAACATTTATCACTTTACGCCACCTTTTTCTTGTTTAATTTTTACAAGATTTTGGTTTCATATTCCATTATACATCACAGCTATAGTACTGTACTTGTAAGTTTGTAAAAAAAAAAAATCAAAGTGAATCCATTATGTATGAGCCTTGAATAAAACCAGCACACTTGTAAAAACAATAAATGTACCTATTCTTTCAAACTGATAAACAATGGCAGCATTTCACCCTTTGTAAAGGGAAAACAAACAAACTTTAAAAAGTCTCAGTTGTATATAAATTTGAATACCATTTTTAATGTAGAATAATATATCAGTTGGAGGTCATGAGGATCCTTATCAATCTTTACTTACAATAGAAAAAAATTAGCAGGAATTCTCTTGAAAAGCCAGTTGCCAATGCTTCTGGTGATTGATAGGCTGTAGTAACAGGAAGGGGAAACATGATGAAATTGTTTGCTCATATCCTGTAGAAAATATGGGCAGAGATTTCCTAGAAACAAGTCTAGTTTTCCATTTTAGTCCATATATTACTTTCAAGAATAGTACTGGAATATTCAAGAGGGAGTGTTCTCTCATGTACCATTAGGAGACACATGTGGCCCCCCCTTAAAAATAAGAAGAAGCAATATAAAGCAAGATATTTTTAGAAAAAGTAAGTCCTATCCTAGAAGCAGTAAATTATACCAAAGCCAGAATTTGGGTCTCAAAACCCATCAAAGTCAAATGGAGACTTCAGTCAATTTATCAGACTTTGATTCAGGGCCCAGAGCTATACCTTGTATTCCAACAAGAGTGAAAATGATAAAGAATAATAATTTAAAACTCCGTCTTAACTTTCTATCCCTTTAATTGAAGCTGTGTTAATCAATAATGGCCCAAGAAAAATAAGATGAGAAATCCAACGTGCTATAAATATTCTTGAGTATAGGTGAAATTCATTCTGATTTTGTATATTTTTATGCTCAAAATGCCACTTTGCTTGAAAAGGATGGTAATGTATAGACTACAATATGCCAAGCCTTTAAAATTATTATTTTTAATTGTAATACCTTTTCTAATACTAATTAGAAAACGAGACAGTGTTTGGAGGTACCAGTATCAGCTCTTTAACACAAAAAGACATATTCCATATTTTAGACCAGATAATTGGTAACTGTTTCTTTAATTCCTATGGCTGAGATTTGTATTTTATTTCATTTTGTATCTATTCATTGGTAACAAAGTGCCATTCCTTTCCAAGAAGAGCAGGTAGGCAGACTTCTATTTTTAAACATTTTGGCAACACTTTCTCAACTAGCCTTACTTCAGCAAAAGCTCTAACATTAGAAATGAAATAAGATGTGTTGACCACATTCCAGAGTTGTAAATAATCTGACATGGTACAAATTGAATATAAAACAAATATTGATCGATAGCTAATTTTTATTTGCTACCTTTCAAAGATAAAGCACAAAAGATTTTAAAGAATCCAGCCATAATTTCTTCATAGGGACTTAGGATAAAATAAATAATAGGGCCATTTCATGTTCAGAGATAGAACCTTCTATTACCATAATTCAGTTTATGGCATTTACATCCTGAAGTTAATCTCACCAGACTGTATTTATCATGCCCACAAAGTAATGTCTATTATGTTTGCCTCTGATATTCAGAACACTTTATAATAAATTAAACAAAGAAAATGTATTTCCAAAGAAAACAAAAAAAATTCTGCAAAAAGTAAAAATTCTTTAACCTCGATGAGCTAACTTTGGGCAAAATTAAAAATGCATGTGAACAACATACAATTAGCATGTTCCATTAAAAAGGAATGTAAAAGCTGATGTGTAACATGCCCAGAAAATTATTAAACAGGGATTTTTATTTATAATACAGGATTTATAATGTTTTAAGTCTCATTTCTACCTGTTGCTCATAGATTCACAGCCTAACTTTTTGTTTAGACACTATTCTCCAGCATGTGCTACCACACATAAAACCCATCTAAACCTTGCTTGGGCTGTGACATCGTTTTTCATACCTTCAATCTGTGAAGTAACTAATCCTGCCATCATGCATATCCCAACCATTTTTAGTGTTAATATGCATTAGGCCAAGTCTGGCCATGAAGGAGACCTATATATGTGCTCCACAGTGGAAGTGGGGGAGAAAGGGGATGTTTTAATTAGAGCAATTCCTGGAGAGCCACTCTAATTAAAATGCTGGGGCATCACATGTATTAAGCCCTAATGTATTTAAAAATGGCTGTGGGACGCTTTAACTCAAGCTCATTCAATAAGCTTTAGTTAAAGCACTGCAATGGCCATTTTTAAACCTGCAAGGGTTTATATGTGTGACATTGCAGCAATGCTACAGCATTCCAATTCCAACGCAGAGCAGACTCGATTAAGCTGTTTGAGAGATGCAGAACTGTAAACTGTTAAAAGTTTACATTTTACTAAAATTAATGGTCATTTGAGGAATTTGGCTAATTTCCACCTTAATGTTTAAAAATTCCTTTAGGCAAATATATGGATCTTTAGACACTAGGTACAGATGTTTTACTTAAGGCATGTTAAGTGTACAGAAAGTACTTCAAAGCTGTAACAGAATAGTACATTATTCACAGCATTTAAGGTGCTTTAAAAATGGCAGATCCTGTGTAGCAAAACCCCCAGTTTTCCTTTTTTTAATAAAAAATACATTTCCTCCCCTTCCCCAACCATTTCTGACTTTTTCTCTCCCTCTCTATTCGCTATAGAGAAGTATAAGTAAGCTAAGATGTAGGATAAGCTTTAACATTTTATTTTAGGTAGTAAGTTTTATTTTTCTCTCCCTTCTTTGCAAATAAGTGCCCTGCTATTTTGATATAGATACCCACTGTTTTATAAGTGATAATTATTATGTTTGTATTTTTTTTACTGCTTTTATATTGTGTGATTACTGTTTTAGGCCTACATATGTAAGTTAGCAAAAGTCATGTCAAGTTTCCATCTTGTAATGTCAAGCCTCCATCTTGTGTCCCCTGACCTATGACTCATACCTGCCCCTCTTATGTAACTTGGTTCCTGGATGAATGGGGATGAATGCGGGTGCTTGAGAGACAATGCCAGTAGGTCTAAAAATAGCTCCCTCTGAATGACCAAACCATCAACACCAATACCTGGACCAAAGAACCCAGCCCTTGCAACCACCCATCAGCATTCAAGAAACAAAAGATGAGGCAACCCACCATTGTGCCAGGCTGCACATGCTCAGTAAGAACACCTGGAGCCCTTTGGGACAGGACTGACATTGCCTGGACAGGCCCTCCCCATAGGAGATCAGAGGTAGGCTGCCCCATAAAAAGGGGTAGTGAAGACTGACTTCTTGGGATTCCCTCTCCATCTGGACCAGCACCATGCCACACCACCTACCCACCCAGAGGCCCTGCTGGCAACCCCACTCTGGATAACACCTACTGGAAAAAGACCACTTTCCAGCCTGAATAGGTAGCTATCACCCCCACCCCCTCTTCAACCAAGGACTTGGACTCTGTTTCTGTTCCCTACCTGGACTCCAACCTTTCCACTGAGTCTCTTTCTCCTGCTGCCATTGTGTGTGTGTGTGTGTGTGTGTGTGTGTGTGTGTGTGAGAGAGAACCAATAACTTCATGGGGCTGTGTAGTGTGTTGTCTGTTTAATAAAACTGTTATTTGGACCCCTGAGTTGGGTTTGCTTTACTACAGTCTGGCCCTGCTCCGATCTCTGGCAACTTTCACTCCCTACACTTTAACTCTCTCTCTCACCTTATGCTTTGCCTAAGAATCCCAGGTACCCCAAGCACTCTCATACACACCGTACCATCCAAGTTAGGAACTTACTTGTGTGTATGTGTAGGTGGGTTGCATGTGTTTGAACTGGTGAGTGTGTGTGTGTATATGTCATTGTGTGCATGATATATGAATTAGTGATCTATGTATGTGTACTGAGTGTGTGGGTATGGACAATTGATTTTTGTCTAACTTTTGGGGTGTATAGTGTATGTGCTTGAATTGGTGATAGGTATGCACGTGCCTAGGCTAGTTTGGATGTGCATGTGCCTGAGTTGGTAGTGTGTGTGTGTGTGCGCGCACCTGATTTGTGTGCTTGTATATATGCAATTGTGTCACACCCTACTGTCTAACAGCACAATATTGAGATCCTGAGAGTTGGCCTGACCCCACAGGGCAACACCTGCTCTAAGTTAACACTCAATAGATTTGGTATTAGACCAAAGCACTTTAGGTTAGAGCATTCTTTGAACCTCTATACCACCTCCATTGTGCTTCAATGTAGGTTGTATTCTGCCACTGTACCAGGTAGTATTGATGGGCAGCTTGCTAGCTTTGGCCAGGGCTTGTCTGCTCCAGGTGAGCACCAGCTCAGCCCTGCCCCTTGGCCGTCACAGAGAGGAGACTGTCTCTTCCCTGTGCAGCTGGGTGAGGTGGAGCCTCTCTGCCATGTGGATCCCACACCCCCAGTCTTTGTGACAGCCAGGCTGGGTCTGCACAGCAGAGAGGCTCATTTCCAGCCCTGGTCCAAGGTCCCAGTGTGCCAAAAAGCTGGGCTGGGCAGCTTCTGGCTGCCATTGTCAGGAAGCTCAGGTGCGGGGCAGGGAAGGGAGCCCCTCCAGCCTTCACTGCAAAGGACCCCCCCACAACTTGCCAGCTGTGATCTTGGGGGGTGGGGGCAGGCCGGGCCAGGTCTAAATGGCAGGGGGTATCCCTTTCAGTTCTGTGGGGGGAGCCACATGGCAGGGGACTCCTTTCCCCCCTGGCCCCAGTTCTCAGCACAGTGAAAAGCTGTGTTGGGCAGTCCCACACCACAGCTCCTGGCTGCAGCTGTCAAGAAGCTGGGGCAGGAGGAGGAAGGGAGCCCCCTTCCCACATTTACCCCTCCTCACACCCCAAGCTCCCCCAAGATCCCAGCCAGCAAGCTTTGGGGGAGACCTCATGGCAGGGAGGGCTCCCCTCTTCCCTCCCCTCTTTGCCCCAGCCACTGCTGACAGTTGTCAGCTGGGAAGAAGAGTTTCTCCAACAACCTCCTGGGAAGCACACAGGAGCAACCCCTGCCTGCTGGCCTTGGCCAGTAAAGACAGGAACAAAGACTCCTCCCCAACATCCCTCCACCCCAAATGGTGAATATCTATTTGGTTCATTTCTATTCTAATTTACAGCGCTTTAAATAAAGTGCAATAGTAGAGTGCATCCACCAGGGTCTTTTTGAACATCTGTACCTAGCCTTAAGTATCAGCGAATATCTAGTGTTAAAGCACTTAGCTGAATCATGGCCCATCTGACCACACATGAAGCTTTAACCTGAGTCAGTTATAGAAGTACAACTTCCTAGTAGTATAGCACTCACTGTTCGTTACAGCTAATCATTCTTCGGATATGGGCCTTCCAAACCCTAGTTTTACATCGTAATATAAATCCAGATGGAACTAAATGAAATTTATTGCTCTCCCCTGTTAATTTAATGTTTTAGACAAAAACTTTAATTTCAAGAAGATAAACAGTAGAATTTATTCACCTAGCTTTTGTTACAAGTACTAAAATCTTAGTCAATCTTAGCCATTAAAGTTTATGCAATTGATAACAAATGCACTAGATGGAAAAATAAGCCTCAATCACAGTTTTACACCTAAGATTACAGCAAAGACCTTGAAAGAGATATTGTATAATGGACCACACTATGACAAGCCCCTTGGCAGCAGATTTAACTGCCTTCCACTTTAATCTTGCTTTACATACTAACCGGCTGCGTCTACACAAATTGCTGACTGCAAAGTTGTTTAACTCTTCAGTCATTTGCTATATACAAGTACTAAATGACTGCGCAGTAACCAGAGTCACTATGCAGTAGTATCTGTGAGCAGCTCTTAGGTGATGCTGACTACTACTTTGTTACTAATGCACAGTAGCATCACGTCTCACTTTGTGCCATGTGACGCTACTGCACAGTAGTAATGAGCTACTGCGCCGTCAATGTCTCATGTAGATGCGGTCATTCTCAGTTAAATATTTATGTTTCTCAGGAATATGTTATTTATAGGTCGCAGTTCTAAGTAACACAAAATCATTCACTGGAGATAGATTACATACAGGCATATATACATGGGTACACACATACACAAGAAGCAATATTTTTAATCGTGTTGAAGTATATATTTTGACCAATCAAATATCCATGAAAAATTTTTAAACCTTGCTGATAGGTCCAAATAAGACACAGAAAAAGCATATTTTTTCCATTAACAAATATGTCAAAAACAAATAAAACAAATAAACAAATAAAAAATAAAAAAATCATATTTCTTGTCAAGAAAACTACAAAAAAAGTTGGGGGGTTTGTTTGGGGGTTTTTTTGAAAAATTGCTATAATCTTTGACTGGTCAAAAATATGCAGTCAATTGGCTGGCTAATTGACAAAATTTGACCAGTCAGTCGACTGGCTTACTAATCCTAATACATTTTGCACTGGTACTTTTTTTTAAATTTTGAAATAGTAAAAATGTCTGCTTATAGCTTAGTATCAATGTTACCCAACACCTTGTTATTAGACCAATTTATCAGATGCTTCTAAGTTTGCCAAACTGTAAGCATTTGGCGCAAAGCTATCCATGCTAGTCTCCAGCTGAACTTGATAAAAAAAAAAATTAGTCAGAATTTTAGCATGCATGTATGCTGGAATTTTTGCTTTAATGTTAGAAATAAAATTATATTTGCTAAATGCTAGGGTCTTCAAGGTCCTTGCAAATGGTGTCAATCTGTTACCTCATAGGTAAGTAACAGAAAAAATTTCCAAACTCACAGAAGCAAGATTATAGCTTTCTTCAATAGTAGTAACATTTTCTTGTAAAATCTTTTTTAAAGTTTCATGGTACATTTCCTAGAATTAAAAAATGCATGTGTTATGCTATCTACCTGTCACCCATCAGTGACCCAAAATTGCTACCTACTTTCTGCAAAATTGCTAGAGCATACACTGCAGATATAAATAGGATTCAATCCTTTGCAGTATACATCTTGATAGTGTATGAAACTTTTTTGTGAATTATGTCTTATTAGCAAGAACTACACACCAGAATGAAAAATTGGTTGAACTATGGCTGTCTGACTTTCTCAATATACAGTGAGGGTTTCAGGTTGCGGTTTCCTTCCAACAAAAAGTGCTGCCCACCAGTAGTACAACTAAGCATGGGCAAGAAGGGCACCAGCTTCAGGTGCCAATTTAGGAAGGGAGCCAAAATCCTGCCCTGGGAACCCATGTGCATGCCCCTCTGCGCTCTTGGAACTGTGGCCCCACTTGCTCTTGGGAAATGCACACATCCTCCCTCCCGACTCTCAGAACCATGTGCCCCTCCTCTTTC
>NW_005842170.1:2001848-2014711 GCF_000455745.1 Alligator sinensis
CAGAACCACACCGCTCTGACCCTTGGAACCACTCTCCTCCCCACTTTTGGAACTGTGCCTTCTCCCTCCACGCCTCCCCACTCTCCTGCAGGGCTTGCCCAGGGTACAAACCCTGCTTTTTATGCCACTCTTACCCAGAGCCATGGCAAAGAGTGATAAAAAGATAAACCTACATGACTAATAGCTGTGAAAGACCCTAGTCAAGACTACACAAAAGGTGCTCCAGCAGGACTACCGTATGCCCAGAAGTATAGCATATATTAAATGGCTCATTGCCATAGGGCGGAACAGAAGCAGCCATCTCTCCCCCAGCAAGGCCACCCACCATCCAGCTTCACAGGTTGGTAAGCACCATTAATGACCTTTGGAAATTGGATGGTAAAAACAGTAATTATATAGATACAGAGAAGTGGAGTATGCAGTCAGTCAATTTTAACTTCAGTCAAGCAATGAAATCAAGGGTTTATAGTTATTATTTCAGGCTGCATTTCATAAAAGATGAAATACATTTTAGAAATACTGTCATTATGGTTATTTGTCTGAACACTGTTTGATCAGCTAAATTAAGTATGACATTGTTCACCACACTAAAGTTCTTGAGTGATATTCCTGATGTATCATTCTTCATCTAATATTCAATGACATCTAAGAAAGGTCAGTCTGGTCACCTGCTGTTAGTTTAAGAATAATTGTTTTCAAGTTAAAATCTTTCTCTTCAACTGATTTCATGCATGAATTATCGAATATATTAAAGTAGATATTGGATACATGTATATTTCAGATAATTAATTTCAAAAGTTTATGCAGCATATTTCCTTCTTTTTTATTCAAGTCTGCAGATTCTTTCTTTCCCCATTAAATGATCCAAATGTCTCCAAACATACACATCAAGTGAAAAAAAAACCCCACAAACACAAAAACAATAGCCCCGCCCCAAACCAAAAGTAAGTTATATGCTAGTTTTCTGGCAAATGTGATGTATTTTAGATTATGGCACTACAGAAATAGGTGTACCCAATTTTTAAAATGTATTTGAATGATCTAAGTGGGTATTAATAGTTATTTCATTGGATTAGAAGTCTTGGTGAATTTAATTTTTCAGCTATAACAAATGTAGTATCATATTTGACATGACTGATGCTATTATAATGAACACCCAAAGTATTAATAACTAGATTTCTTTGAAAATTGTTAACGTTTTTTTAGGAACACATTTTCCAATCCAGCATATTTTAGGTTTATTGTGTGACAAATGTATTTTTCTTTTCAATGTCTAATTGGATTTCTCAGAAATCCTGCAACAACTTTTGGCTACTTTCCATTTTGTAATTGTTTTATGATATTGGCAATTAGATTCATTTGTACTACAGGTTTAAAATAGTCTGTTTAAAAAGAAGCCCCTCTTGATTTGTAGAAATACTGAACATTGTCCACTAACCTGATTATTTTTTCCTTTTTTTTTTTTTAAATTATGGACATTACTGTAACCTTTGTGCCAGGCACCAGTTGGCAGCAACAAGGGCCAGGTTCAATTTTGGGGTACTAAAGATATTTTGCCTTGGCTCAAGCACCTAACTCAGACCACCTAGGAAACACTAAATGAATTTCTAGCCTATCCCACATAAACAAAAAAACCCTCCTCACAAGCAGTATAAACCCAAACACTCAAATTTCTTACAGAAAATAAAACAAAATAAAAGAAAGCATTAAATATAATTTTAAAACACTATTAACTACAAAGCAAAGTCTATAAGATGTTAGCCCACAGGATAGTCTTGGGGAAGGCTTCACCCATACGCAGGCAGTCTGGGTCTTGGGGCTCCCCAACAGTTAGTTCCAGGGGCCTGCACCCCTATTCCTGCCCTTCAGCAATGGGCTGGGGCAGGGGGCCCACACCAGAGAGTGCTATGAGCTGATGCTTGGGTTCACTGCACTGCAGGGAGCTGCTCATGAGTGTGGGTCCTTCTGCATTGCAAGGGGCTCTGTTGCTCCTGGAGGCATGGCACACTACTTCCTCATGATGGCTTTGAGGGGTTAACTGCAGCTTTCGTCAGCATAACACACCCCAAAATTCCTAGTCCCAATCCCAGCTCTAATGCAAAACAGCTCAGAGGAAAGGTCAGACCTATATCACACTGGACAGCAAAATCTGGCCAGGCCTATATCACACCGAGCCCTGGATCAACAATAAGTGCCAGGTCTCACCCTGGCTCAAACCATGCCAGGCTTTACCCTGGCCCACACCTGCCCTGGCCCAAACATATGGCTGAGGTTCACCTGCACAGCTAGGCTGAAATGCAAGAGCTATGAAACAGCAAAAAGGGTCCAGGCCTATGGCTGTAGCTTGGACATTCAGTCTCAGCTGTACCAATGTGCTGAGACAATACAATTACAAAACAGCAGCACCAGTAATTGCCAGGACCTGGGCAGTCTGTTCCAGGGATTAACACCCCTACTGTATTACCCACTTAGGAAAAAAGGGGGAAAGAGGGAGGAAATAGGAGTCTCAAACTCCCAGACAAACTTTCTCTCCCTTGACCTGAGATTTTTCCGTCCCCATAGCTTTTGCTTGCCTCTCCAGTGAAGAAGAGGGAAACCCCCCGCACCATGGAGAGCAGGTTTTCTGGCTCCCAATTCAGCTGTACAGCTCTCAGCAGCCCCAGGAGAATGAGCTAGAAACCTAAGTTGAGATGTTCTTATATGCCTGGCATGCCATCACACAAGACTTGTCCAATTAGGGAGTGCCACACTCCAGCCTCTCTCTTACTCATCTGCCTGAAGGATTTTCTGCTTACTCTGGCTAAGGAGGCCAGAGGGTTTTTACATATTTTGCCTAGATACAGACCCCAGCTTGGCATGTGCTGAGCACATGGCCAGAACAACAGAGGCCATCTTGCCCACAAAACACACACGCACATTAAAAAACCACAACACACAACCCCGTGTGTGTGGGTATTACATTAGTATAAATGTGTTCAGGTTAATAAGCAGCTTCCTGATTTTCTAAAATTAGATCTTTCATTTGTCAATGCAATTTTAGAATTCTTAGTTTGATATCGTTTTATGTGAGTGCCATTTGAATACAGAGATCAATAAGTCAGATTATAATAGCCATGGAAAGAACTAGAAATGAGAATGCAGCACAGAAAATTATAGGAAATCATCATACTGGGGTTGGATGCCCCACAAATTTCCCATTTGCTGAACAAGAGGCAACAACTTAAGGAGAACCTAATTTGGAGGAATAATTTTATTAAATGGCCAGGCTGCAGACCAGGTACTCACATTTTACTCCTACTCCATGTGTTCTATTCAAATTAACAAGACTGTTCAAGCAGTAAACCTCCCCTCCCTTCAGACACTGGTATCAGTTTGAATACCTGAATGCTTAGAGTTAAATTAGTATTTGCAGGATCAGCCCTAAAGCACTATTTGATGTAAATAAGGGTATCAAAAAATGGCTGTATAATTTTAGATTGGAAACATTTAATTTTATGCATCCTCAGACGCATGCATATGCAACTCCACTAAGAATTATATATTATAAATCCAAATGTCTCTAATGAGTATTGTGAAAAAGATTATGAGTTTTATAAAAACTGACTACATTAAGGTCATTTAGGAGAAAAGACTGCCAAGCTCAGCCATGTTTTAGGTGCAATAAGACAGAAAAAGAGGATGAAACTTCCTACATAAGCAAAATTGGTTGAAGTTACATTTTATACTTCTTCTTTGGCCAGCTTAGAAAAATTACAGGATGAAACAAGATCATTATCTGTAGCTTTCATTTATGGCACATGTAAAAACAGTGGATTTGCAGAAATTTCAAATCCTCATATTTTGTGTTGCTTCTTTCTAAAGTGTTGAGAAATATCCTTTGAAATGTATTTGATGTTGTAATATAATAATTTATGTTTATAAAAAAAATTAGGTCTACAGATGAAGACTTCTAGGTACTTGTATGTCTTTCTTATACTTGCCTGGAAAAAACCTCCAAAAAGTGCACACAATGAATATCTGGTTGATTTATTATAACATACAACAGAGTGTTTCATTCAAGGAATGGATATAGCCTGGCAACTTACACCCCATTTCCAAACTAATGAAACCACACCTACTATAGGGACTGCTGTTATAGTAGAAGAACACAGGCAATCCAGGAAGTTTTTGGCGAGTGGTGGGGACAACTTCCTGGTGCAAGTATTGGAGAGGCCAACTAGGGGCCATGCTCTTCTTGACCTGCTGCTCACAAACAGGAAAGAACTGGTGGGGAACGTAGAAGTGGATGGCAACCTTGGTGACACTTAGTGGGTATATGCAGGTGCACATGCACCCCTGAGACTGGCAGTGCACCCCCTGACAGAAGCACTGCCAACACTGCCAGTGGTGCCTGTGGGAGATTGCCACTCCCCCCACTCCCCACACCACTGCTGACACTGCCAGTGGCATCTGTGGGTGGTCCCCAATTGCCATTGGCCACTGCCAACACTGCCAATAGCATCTGTGGGTGGTCACTCACCACCTGTCCCCCCCAACGCTTCTGACACCTCTGTGGCCACCTGTGGGAGATTGTCGCTAGCTGCCGCCATGCCCCCACCACTGCCACCGCTGCCTGCGGGGTGTCGTTGTGCCCCCCCAGCCTCCGGGGGCACGTGTCGTTCATGGATGGCAATATGGTGATATCGGGATTAGGTTACTTGAGCTCAAATTGCACTGAAGTTTTTTCAGGAGCATTAATTGTACGTGTAGATACGTCCATGAGTAGAGCAATTATTCTGGATTTGAAATGTTTTGAATAGAGTAAATATATGGGGAACTATTCTGCTGGAGATATCCTTGTCAATTTCCTCAGAATAAACAGTTTCCCCAGTAAACGAAGGCTTCAGGCCAGCACTTCGCCTAGCACAGCTTAACCTGAAGTACACTGAAGTGACTGCTGCTTACAAACTTCCAGGATTTGTTTGATTTTCTGACTGGGACATAAGCAAGGAGATTTCCACTTCAAAACTATAAATTTTAGAAAGCAGTCAGGAATCCCATTTTTCAGACCACAAGCTACATCTTTTATTAACAGCTTCAGTAAGCAAAATGAAGCCAAGCACTGGAAACATCAAATTTACCCTGGATTGCTCAAGAGCTACATCATTAATATAGGCACCTTCATGCTGGTTAGTGAGTACTTATTTTTTCATAATTGTTTTGATCTTTCTCTAGAAAAACAGATACAACTGACTTGATTACTCTGCTTTCTCCGGTTCCCAAAAGTACATCAGCTCCTGTAGATAGGCCTCTATTAGATGATTTGCAAGTCTCTAACATCTTCCGTATAAACCTATAGAGGTATCAAAATGAATGTGTCACTGTTTCAACTAACCTTCGTGAGCTCAGTGGGATACCTGATGGGTGTTCATAAGTGTTTGCAGAATTAAAGCCAAATGCTTCATTCTGATCAGCAAGAGATCCAAGATCTAATTTGCTAGATGACCACTCAGAATTCTATGTATCTGTAATTTAGATAGCTTAATTTACTATAATTAGCAACAGTCTGGTAACAAAAGCCTCTTGTTATATTTATTTTTAAACTGCTTCTGTATTAAAAAGATTAAAAAATTGTTCCGATGCTTACCATACAATGCAGCACCATAAAGTAAAGATTTGGTGACTGTTATTCCATGTTTATAAGTATTTGCATTTAGATCACTTAAAAATTCCAGAAGATATAAAAGAAGAATAGTAAAAGGTTCTCTCATCTCTTTTCATTCATTTGCATCAGCAAATCTGCATATAAATGGTAAATCAGACCTTAGCATGTGCTTTCTTGAGTGACATTATTAAAGTCTACTTCCTAATGCTGATTGCTGCCATTGACATCAATTTGTGATTGCCTGTTACTGAATTAGATCAAGTAAATGATCTACAGATACAGATTCTCTACAATAGTAGAATGCAGCTGCATACAAAATGTGACTCTCATATCAACTGGATTTCTCCAAATAGCTATTTCTAAATCTGTCATTATTAATAAACTCATTGGCAGAATACCAGGTGAAGAGTAAATAAGTGAAGAACTACTTGGTTACTAACAGTATTTTTTAGAAACATAATTATTAAATTCCCAGTGGATATCAGTTTCCCCAGGTGGACAACCTGTGAACAAGATGATTTCTTGTTTGTGCTTTTTGCTTACACAATGTCAACTTGATTAATAATAAGGTATAGAAAATTGGGTCCATTTAGTATCATTTTGTACAAATTAAAAAGATTAGCCTTCAGTCAGTTTCTCACTGTCATTGCCTCTTTTCTGATATATCTCATAATTAACAGCTTAGCACAACGATATTCCTTTCATTCTATTCAGCTTTGCACTTATCACAGTTTTACAGGCAATGCAAATATCTATTTTTTAGAAGAAACAAACCACTATTTATGTCTTTATATCCTTCTAAAAGGGTAGTAAGCATTTAACTAGTCTGCACTTTTCTTCCCAAAGGCTAAGATAAAATGCATAGCTCTGCCTATCTAATAAGAAAAATCTCTTTTCACTCATGCTAATACATTTCATTACCTAATAAAGACAAGTAACAACACCTCCTGTGTTGTTGCATGTGTGCACAGCACTTCAAAGTGGTTTAATGCTTTTGCACCACTTTAATGGTGTTGGTGTTTGCACACGTCGGTGGCATACTGCACATTAATTAAAGCCACTGTAGCACATTCGGCTGAGTAACATGCTTTAAATGACTTTGGGGCACAGCAAACTAAAACACTTCTGAGGAGCTTTAGTTTTCTGCCCTATAGCTGTGGAGCAAAGCACCAGGCTCCATGCAGCTCAGGGGCTGTGCAGGCAGCCTGGCAGCAGCTGAGAAGGCAGGCTCCACTGAAAGAAAACAAAAGCAGTGAGCTAGATCATTTTATTTTCCCCCCCTGGAGCCTGTCTGCCTGCATGACATGCATTGGGACCCAGTCCTTCCCTCCGCAGCTGCGGTGCCCCCCGGGACCACCCGAGCTGGGTGCCTGTGGGCAGGTGCCTCCAGGGGGCAGGGGGAACCACTGCCATGGAGGGAAGCACCAGCCCTACCCCACATGGCAGCCCAGGGACCATTCTGCCAGCTGGCAGCTCGCCCTCCCCTCCCCGCTGCCAGTGAGGCAGGTAAGACATGGGTGTACACGACACAGGGGTTTATTTCACCCTAATTCACCCTGGATTCACCCTGCCACTTCAGTTTAGGGCCCCCATTTAGTCTACACACACCCATGATTACCTGTGTCTGAGTACTTTAAGGCTCTACTATCTAACCACCATGATACGTCTGACTTTTTGAACGTATATCTTTACCATAATCTAAAGTTCATGACTTTCAAAGTTAAAGAGACTTATAAAAAAGAAGTCCTATAGTACTAAGGCACCTAACATCAGAACAGTGGCAAATGTACTGTGGCTGTGAACAAAAATTCTTCTATAAATGAATAGAAAAAGGAAGTTAATTCATTTTTCTTATTTGGAACCAACTGCCTTGAAAGAAAATTAAATTCTCATAATAATTAACGTATATGGTGGTTACATATAAAAGGTGTAAGCAATTTTGCTTAGTACAGATTTTACCCCTTTCATTCATTTAAAGGATGTTTAGGGTGTGTCTGAACAGTAGATCATAAGCCAAGTATGACCCAACAGTATTTTATTGTAAAAAAGGCCAACAGTATACTGGTTTGTATTAACAGGAGTGTCATTTTAACATCAAGTGAAATGATTATTTTGCTCTATTCAGCTCTGGGACCACATTTCAAGAAGGATGTGGACAGACTGGGAAGAAACCAGTACAGGGCAAGAAAAATTATTAGAGGCTTGAGAAGCTTGACTTAGGAGGAAAAGCTGAAAGAGCTTGGGTTATTTAGCCTGGACAAGAGAACAATAGACCCATCTACACAAGACACTAAATGCACAGCAGACTAATTCTACAGTTCAGTACTACATCACAGCAAAAGTCGAGCTTATGTACTATTGCACAGTAGAATTAGTTTACTTACTGCACATTAGCATTACTGTAAAGGCATGCACTAGTACCAGTGCTCAGTAGTGCCGGTTACTGCACATTGAGTTAGTACCTGCTATTACAGGTACTAAACTTAATGTGCAGTAACTATGGCGCATTAATTCACATGTAGATGTGCCCACTAAGTAGGGACTTGAAAACAGTTTTCAAATACCTCAAGAGCCATTACTGGGAGGGTGGAGATGGGCATTTCTCTGTAGCCATAGGGAACAGGGTTAGGAAAAATGGTCTCAAACTGCAACAGAGGAAATTTAGGTTTTGAGGTTAGGAAGATCTTTCTGACTATGAGAGTAGTCAAGCATTGGAACAGGCTACCTACAGAAGCTGCAGAATCTCTAGCCCTGGAAATTTAAGAGCCAGTTAGACAGACACTTTGTTAGGATGGTTTTTAGCCAGGGATAATCTGCCTTCAGCAGGGAGCTCGATTAGATGACCTTGTAACGTCCCTTTCAGCCCTACTTTTCCCTGACAGAAGTGTAATATAGACATATCCTGTCAGCTTTAAAAGTAACTAACTTGGGTACTGGTAACAGTATGGCTATAGCAACCTAAAGCTCAGCACAGACTGAAAACCTGCCAGAGAAGCAAATGAGCTCTTCAACAGCTAGACAGCTGAACCCAGGTTAGTAAATTTAAAGCTAAATCAAGTATTTCTACACTACACTACAGTCAGCAACATACTCAATATCAACCTATTCTTACAGTGATCTTTGTAGATTAATAGTCTATTTTAGTAGTGATATAGTCAGCTCTTCCATTTTGAAGTTATTTAGATTTAAGACAATAAGGAAAAATTCCAAGAATCCTGTAAAACTGAGGGTAGAAGGGAAAAAAATGTCTGGGATAAAGTTTGAAAAGAAATAATAATCTAAATGAAGTATCTTTCCACATTTTAATATTTGCATTTCAGTTCTATTTTAAAAACCTATCCACCTCTAGTGTCCACATCACTTACAATGTATAAACTGTCAGCAGTGGAATATTAGGATTCATTACTACCTGTTTGCATCCACTAGTGCCAAGGAGGATTAAATACTCAGGTTTAGTCTTTACAAACCAAATTTAACTGAAATGAACCTTCTGGAAAGCAGTCGTCTGTGGAGGGGTTATGGCTGATAGAATCGGGATTTAATGAAAAATGTTTAGAATTAATTATTAAGTTTTATAAAACTAGAAGAGAAAAAAATGTAATATGTGTCCTACTGTTACCATAGAACACACAAATCTTTAGCATCATAACAGCAAAAAATAAACTGATCAAAAGAAGACAATTTCACTCATGGTGGAAACATGCCAAATATCTCTTTACAGCCTACTGTCAAGGGTTACACACGCAAAATGATTATATGGCTCCGTGAAAAAAGAAAGGGACATCTTTTCTTTGATGAATAATTTATTTTGGTTGTTTCTGTGTCTGAATGTTATTAAATCAATGAGCTAGATCATCCAGTCCCAAACCTGTGGATCATCCACATCTATGAGAGAGAGACCCTATGTGGAAGCAGAAGCCAGGTACAGAGTGCATCTCCATAGCATGGCTACACTACATATCATGTTGCACTGGATAGTGGATGTTCAATGCATCTTATAAAGGGCATCCAAAAGTAGTTAATAGAACTGTACTTATTCCTGCCTACATTTTCTGTACTAATTCCTGCCTACAAGGAAATCCAATGTGTTTGAAGGGCATGCTGCACTGACTCTGATTAGCCTTCCAAACCCTGTCCCAGTGTCCCACATACTTGCTTTTCTCCAGGGTTTATAGGGAAGTAGCCATCCCTGTTCCAAGTAGATAAATTGATCTCAATAGTTAATGCCTCAGTTTTAGAGTGTTTAATTTGACACACCTAAGGTCTGAATGTCAAAAGTTCAGAGCTTTTAGATGCTTAGGATCAGAAGAGGCTTTTGCAGTGGTTAATCTACTAAGACAGTGATGCTCAACCTTTGTGTCTGGTGGGCCAGATGGGCAGTGCCCAATCTGTTCATGGGCCAGATCCAGTTGATGCACCCAATACAGTGCCTGGGGCAAGCGTGGCAAGGCCCCATCTGGCTGTGTGGAGGTGGGGCAGCCCAGCCCTAATCTGGCCGTGCAGGGGAGGGGGGTTTGGTCCAGACCGAAACCAATCCCATAGTGGGGAGAGGTTGTGGCCTGGCCCTGAACCAGCCACACAGTCCAAGTGGGGCCTGGCCTGGCCTCAGTTTAGCTGTGTTGGGGGAAGGTTGTGGCCCATCTCATAACATAGTCCTATGCTAACTCTTGCCTGAAATAGTAGCATAATAGCATAACTTTGATCAGAGGGCACTTAACATGAGTTAATGAGCTTTAATGTATGGCTGCTTACATTTGAAGTGCCTTTAGGATGCTCTAAGTGTAATATGTAACCTCACCCTAAAATCCTGATACTAAAATGAGAAATGAGCTTGGATACATTAAAAGAATGAGACTTGGCAAAAAAACCCCAAAGATGGACATAAAACAGGGCTGAGAGAGGAAGTTGTCAGAAAGGACAGGGCACAACAGAGAAACTTGAAGGGGAAAGTTAAGAAGAGTCTTAGCCTCCTAAACTATAAGAGACTCCAATGCTGGTCCACATAGAGCAGGGATGTCAAACATATGACCTGTGTGCCATTTCCAGCCTACAGAACTATTTTACCTGGGCTGCAGGGCTCTCAGAGGGGCAGCGCCTATTACCAAATTCCCAGCAACAGAACCCTGATGGGCTGTTGTCAGGAGGGGACAAGCAACAGCTGCACGCATCTCTGCACCACTGCTTGCCCCACTGCCACCACCACTGACCTGGTGCAGAACCATTCAGAAGACTCTTTGGGTGCATCCAACCCATGAAGAGTCCTATGGTCCAGATGTGGCCTGGTAGGTGAGTCTGACACTTCTGACAGAGGATGACAACCTATTATCAGTCCCTCCATTACTATAAGCTCTGAAGTCTGTATGGTGAACTCAAATGTTCTAGTCCTACTACAGAACCATTTTTTTCAATTTGCTGGGGAAAAACGGAAATTCCATAAAGCCACAAAACTACATTAGGATAGTCAAGATACAAAGTCAGTGCTTAAAAATTGCAAAACACCAGGAATAAGGTTGCCTATACAATGTTAATTTGGCTCCCAATGTATGCATTACAAAACAGTCTTTAATTTCATGATCCAAGGCTTTGTTTTCCACAGAAGAACTATCTCATGCAAGTAAAGGAGGTTTGGGGTAGGGAACTGCAAGGAGGGGGGTCTCATGGCTGATGTGGCTGAATGCTGCAAAACACTATTCTCTACCTGTCCCTGCCACGGAACTCCATGTAGGCAAGACCAACTTTAAAAAAAACCAATGCCTTCATCAATCCTTTGTTTGCTATATTCTGGGTATCTGACTTGAGAGTCAGAGTTCTGATTTGCAGAAGTGCTGAGCTGCAACTGAAGTCAATTGAAGCAGTTTTTCAACTTATAAACTACTTCATAATGCTACACTATTCTGAACAATCAGGACCCGTGTGTGCCAAACTGGGGAGCAAATAGATACTTCTAACTTTAATTTCACAGTGCCTTAGTTCCCCATCTATAAATTGGGGATAATACCTACTTATTTCAAAAGTTTGTTGGGAAGATTAATTAATGTCTGTGAAGCATTCTGGTATTGCAGTGATGAACAGTTTAGAAAAGCTCACAAGGAAATGATCTTTATATCTTCAGATCAGGGATTTAATAGTGTACAGTATGTAAGGGATAGGGCTAAACAAGGAACAAGGGCAAAATGAAATACTGTACAGCTGAGCATTTGGTGCTCTGGATGAGTTGGGGGCCTAGTGGGAAAAAAAAAGGAGGCAATCATCTAATTAAAGAATGTCTCATAATGCATAAGATACAAAGGCAAGGGGCTGAAGGAGCTTTTGATTTTTCAGGATTAATAATATTTTAACGTAGTTTGTAGGTAATATTACACACAAGTAATAAAAAAATGCATGTCAAATGGGATCAAATTAGCTTTCATTATTTTAGATCTTTGCAAAACCACTCAGAACCCCAAACCAAGGCGCCGGTCCTGCAAGACAAATCATGGAGACCCATAGCCTGTGTAAAACTCTAGTGACTACATCAGTGCTCTGTGCAGGGGTTCACTTAGATAACTCGTCTCGCAAGTACTAGGACCTACATACATCCACCTCATGACTCATTGGATCAAATAGTAATAAACATCATTATATTTGGGCAACATTATTGACTAATAGAATATTACATGTAATGTAACTGGCAGCAAAATCTGATAATATCTTCACATTTTGAGATATAATCCACATTTTTAACATCAGGATGAAATAGAGATTAAAGATAGAATTGTATTTTTACCACCTTATAACACAAATACATACATATATACTGTTTCTGGACACAATCCAAATATGACATATCTCATTCAAGAGTGTAGTTTTGTGGCTAAAAATACAAAATCTGAAAACATATTACAACTCTTATATTACAATCTAACACTATAAGAATCATTGAAATAATTTCAGGGAAGATTTTCGAAGAAATAAATGGGAAGCAGGTACCAAACTGACATGTAAATCTGCTTTATGAGAAGTGAAGGTGAACTACATGAGGAAACAGACTAGACCTATCATATCCAACCATGGGACCCTAACTGAGGAAATATCAGGGTTTGTTGAATCCATCCTAAAACCGCTTGTCACCCACAGAGCAAGTTTTGTCCAAGACACCACAGACTTGCTACGGAAACTTAAAAACATAGACCACCTTCCCAGCAACACACTCCTAGCCACCATGGACGTTACCAGCCTA
>NW_005842170.1:2015791-2019881 GCF_000455745.1 Alligator sinensis
TCTCTCCAATCTCTCAGTCCTGATCCTCAAGAGAAACTTACACAACACTTCCCAGAGACGAGCCTATGAGCTCCATTTCATCAACCTGCTGGATACTAGAGATCAGGGACTAAACATAGACATTGGATTTTTGATACATTATAATCTGCCTGGCAACTGACTCCTCAGCCCAGCCCAGCCCCTGGCTTCTTTACTTTTCATTCCATCCAGGAAGAGCACACACCAACTGCTGAAGCTTCGTTAGCCTGACGAAGGGTTTTTGAACCTGAAAGCTTGCTTAATAACTTTTCTCCAACCATTTGGGTTGGTCTAATAAAAGATATCAAATTCACCCAAGGAACCTTGTCTGACAACATATTACAACACTCAAGTGTACTGAGTTCATTGCTTGTGTCTAGGCAGACAAGGTTCCTTGGGTGAATTTGTTATCTTTTATTAGACCAACCCAAATGGTTGGAGAAAAATTATTAAGCAAGCTTTCGGGTTCAAAAACCCTTCGTCAGGCTTGTATCTACACTTTTTTTTTAGCCTACTAACCACATTAGCCATATTTATTGAGGGGCATTTATAATCAAACCATTAATGGCAGTTTGACTCATGCTTTGTAACCTCCAGTTGATGATGATGAGTTGGTATCAGAGAGATAGTTGTGCGTTTTGCCGCCATGAATTTCTAACTCTGTTGTGACTATCCTGAGAGACCTTACGGGGTATTGACTTAAAACAGCCACATTACAGGAAATCAGTTCATTGCTTGTTTGACCTTTTTTGAAGTACCTGGTAAAAATGTTTCCCTGACATTTTAGTAGAGAGAGATTTCAATTCATGTCCCAGAAGCAAAGAAAAAAAAAAACAGTTCTGTCTAGAGGTTTGGTCTTTTCAATTTCCTCTGCTGTGTATCATACAGTTCCAAGAAATGTGGGGAAGCTCCCTGTACAGTTCTGCAATTAAAAGTTGGTAAATGCACTGTTCCAGAGATAATTGAGTCAGAAGCTCATTCTTCACTGGGAATGGAAGCTATAAACTTCCATCTGCAAGTGTGATCTTATCTGTCTACAAACAAAGCTTCACCCTTTAAATAATTAATCTTTTCCATTTTAGGTAGGTCAAGGTTAAAATATGGATGAAAAACTCAGTAGTTACTTAGCAATACAAATTACATGAAATGAAAGCATTATATTTGTGTTGGCAAGATGTTCTGGGTCATTTAATATTAAGACATTTCAAGTCAACCTCAAGCTCATCTTCACATTTGAATTTGGAAAAATTCGATTTGTGCTCTGTACAACAAAAGAGGTATTAATGAAGACTGCAACCTTAAGGTCCCAATGTGGACTGTTTAACTCCAGTCTCTCTCCCATTAATATTTGTTCAACTTACCCATAAGCAGGAGAACATGTATTAATGAAAAGCTCTACAGAAGGAATTCCCTATCTACATGACTTCCAGGTTTAATTAAAATCAGGACAGAACTGTCAAGTTCTAATCTCATTCATTTCTAACCATAAATGGATTTCACAAATAGAGTTATTCCTATCTAGACCACCCTACACAGTAAATACCACCTAATTCCTGCAGGAACCAAGGAGTGCCTTATTTTCTTTTCCTAGTTCAAAGTATACTTCAGTTTTGCATTCTTGAACATAAAGCAGAAGAACACAAAACTCTTTAAAAAAAGAATTAAAAACCACTTGCCATAACAAAATACTACACTGACCACTGAATTCTCCCCCTGCAGACAGACAAACAGAAGGAGTGAACCACATGTGACAGAAGTTATTCACATCACTTAATGCATTACCAGAAGGCATTCTGGCAAAACTCCAGTATCCCTAACCCTAGTTAGGTCAATCTATGTGTAATGTCTGCATGTACCCACTGTATGCTCTTTGAGAAATTCATAGTTGAATATCACAGCTATCTGAACATATCAATTCAACATTTTGACTTTTTGGTCCTTTCTTTTGATTTACATTGCATAGTGTCTGAATGTCCCCTCTGAGTAGAGATGATAGTGAAGATATTTCCCTTGCCAATTGCTAAGGAGAAGATGTTAGGTTTTGTTTCAGTTGAGAATGTTGTTGTAAGGTATGTTGGTAGGAAACATTAGGATTTTTTTTTTCATTTAGTTCTGAATCTGAAAGCATTAGTGGGCACTTGAGGACAGCAAATTTCCTTGTCTTAGTCTAGCTCTTGTAGAGAATGTTAGCTGTGGTTATGATTCTCTCACTACTAAACAGACTGAGTGTTCCACTTGAATGAAGTTGTCATGGGAGGTCACCCATAGAGAGAGAGAGAAAGGGAGAGGTGTGGAACAAGGGAGATATGATCTCTTAGGAACCTAAGTCCATGAAGGGCTTTGAAAAACCAGCAGAGAAATCTTGAAATAGGGCTTTGTATACAATATGAGAGAGGCAAATTGTATCAATGTATTCCTGCCAATCTCTGTTACAGAGCAGGTGGATTTCTGTGGATTTCAGGAGCTCGTTAACTGAACACAGAGGTCATTTGGGTTTGGATAACAGCTTACTCTAACCAGAAGTGCGTGCATTGTTCTACTCTGGTCCCAAATTCCCATATATACACAATAGTCAGTAAATCTAAACATAGACCACTGCCCATATCACATAGCTTTTCCTTTGCTTTCCTAGTACTTGTGGATTTTATTTGGAATCCTCTAATATCAGTTCTCTAGACTGACTAGATACCATTGCCATGTGGAAAGTAGGATTTTCTACTTTTGTCTCTTAAGCACTTTGATTTTTGTTTTAATAACTTCAGGTTTTAGGATGTATGCTTTTTACTTGATTTTTAGTTTCCATATGGTAATGCCACTATCACCCTAGGATGATATAAATGTAGTGGTTTTGAATAACATCATATTTAAATTATGTAGTTCAATGTATGTCAGTAATGTATGTCAATATCATAAATGCCATTTTTTATTGTTCTGATTATAAAGTGTCCCACTTCATCCAAAAGATCAACAAAAATTGCACATGACTTATACACAGGGTCAGCCTATAATTAGGGACTGCTATACTCTTTACTTTTCTACCTACAGTATTTTCATGTAAGCCATAAATATACTAAATTAGAAAATTTATCAGTGTGGTTTTTAATAGTATTTTTAGTGCTTTTAATATTTTGGGTCCTTCCCTTAGCTATTTGATTCTTCTGTAGGATTTTTTAGAGACAATAATTGTTTAAGGTCTTTATCTGAAGTTATCCACTTACATTGTGGGGAAAAGCAGCTTTTCCTAAAATTGAACCTGAAAATGTGGGACTGACTCATAATTAAAATATGGTAAGAATGTACCTGGCAGTCTATATCCAAGGATATCAACATTGCTTATAATCCTTAATGAGGCTTAAATGCTGGAATTTCTTAGTTTAACTATTGATGACTGAGTTTTCACCTACTAAGACAGGGGTGGGCAAAGTCCAGACCATGGGCTGAACTGGGCCTGCAGAGGACTCCTGCAGTGGCAGCTCCTTCTGACTGCCACCATTGGGCACAGCCCTGCTGCCCAGGCACCCTGGCCCATCTGTCCCACACCCACCACTGGGGGGCAGGACCCACACAACTGGGGCATGTGGCCGGGCAGCTGGGATGGGGCCACAGCCAGGAGCAAAATGTGCAGGAGGGGCTGGAGAGACCCTGGGATCTTGGGGATGGCAGGGCTGGAGCAGAGCCATGATTCACTGCCCACACACCCCTGAAACAAGCCTGGCTTCCACAGGCAGGGGTTTTCAGGGAGCAGACTGAGGCTCACCGTGGCCCCATGCTGTCACCACCCCAAGATCCTGGCCCTGGAGCAACTCCCCAAGTGGCTCCTGCCTGTACAGTCTCCATGGAGACCGTCCAAGAGCCACACAGGCAGGGGTTGCTGGGAAGTGGAGCCCGGTCACCAGCTGGATCCACCATTTCGCCCACCCCTATAGTAAAACACAAAGGGTTCAAAATTTAAAATATAACTCAAGTTATTTTAAGATTTATGATCTATTTAGAGCTGAAAAAACCCCAGTGTTGGGATGTTATGCTAACACATACCCCTTCTGAGCACAAAAAGTACCTTTTACAACTCTTT
>NW_005842170.1:2019891-2020861 GCF_000455745.1 Alligator sinensis
TACCATTCCCAGTCCATTTGTAAAGAAGCCTTGCTCAACCTCCATTTAACACCCTCCAATAAGCCAGGTTCCTTACACCTTTCTTCAAGAAGAGGTCTTGTACTTCTATGAAAAATGATTGCTTTTACTCTGATTCCAGGAAGGATTTCAAGTAGTAGACAGCCTATGTGTTTACCAGGCCCAATGGTAATAAGAGGAACACTCTCAATCCTGATCTATATAATTTAAGCCTTCCAGGACAGATTGGCCCACTGATAGTCATGCTTAGTGTGCGGGCCCTCTCCCGATCCCACCTGGATCGCCATGTGCGAGCTCTCTCCCGATCCCATCTGGGTCACCATGTGTGAGCCGGGGCGAGCCGGGGGTCCGTCTTTGTGCACACAGGTTGTGGCTGGCAGCCCGGGCACACAGGGCTGGAGAAAACCACGGTGCGGTATAGTATGCTCGATCTAGAATCAGTCACGGAGGCATAATGGTTGATTGAAAAGATTATTTACTTACACCCAAGGTGGTCGCAGTGTAGGCTGGTCAGCTTTCCAGGCACAGCTCCGCTTGAGTTCTTGGTGGAGGACTCTAATAAACTCGGTTCCTTGACCCTGGAGTGATTCAAGCTCCGCGGGTTCAAGAATTCGTTCCCACAGAGCAGCTGTATCTCCGTGAGTGTTACTCGGTTCCCAGGTCCCCCGGAGCTGTTAAGACTCCGTGGGTTCGACAATGGGGTCCTTAGGACAGGGATACTTCTGGGCTGCGATCGGCGACGGGGAGAGGCTAGAGGTTAGTTGCCTCGGAGTCGTTAAGGCTCCGAGGGTACGGTAAATAGGTTCCCCCGAGTTGATGGAGCTCCGTGGGTTCGACAAATTAAACCTCTGTTGCCCTCTTAAGGAAAAAGTTGGGTTCGTATGGATCAGCAGCGCTTAGAGATCTTCACGCTCCTTTCCCGAACTCCACGTGCTTTCTCTCTCTCCAACTT
>NW_005842170.1:2024013-2024255 GCF_000455745.1 Alligator sinensis
GAGTCGTTAAGGCTCCGAGGGTACGGTAAATAGGTTCCCCGGAGTTGTTGAAGCTCCGTGGGTTCGACAAATTAAACCTCTGTTGCCCTCTTAAGGAAAAAGCTGGGTTCGTATGGATCAGCAGTGCTTAGAGATCTTCACGCTCCTTACCCGAACTCCACGTGCTTTCTCTCTCTCCAACTTGGGCGGAAACTACCCAAGCCTTTTGTACGGCTAGCAAGCCAATAGCTAGCCGCCACGTG
>NW_005842170.1:2024265-2036359 GCF_000455745.1 Alligator sinensis
CACGTGTGCCTACATTAAGACTGGCCAATAATGTGGCTCGAATCTTAATACAAATGGCAGGAACTCCTTTGCATCGTGTATCACTATAATGCAAAAGAAATGCACTATGCAAAGAAGGCTACAAAACTGGCGGGAAAAGCTCCTGCACGCGGGTTCTCCGCTGCAGCAGAACACTCCACCATGCAAAAGAGCTGCAATTTTGGCGGGAACATGATTTAGCGATGCCGAAGCACACTCAAACAACAAAAACCACAACTTCGGGTTGTGACACTTAGTACCTGGCAAAAGTTATTCAGTTTTACTTCTTTTCACTCCATATAGAAGTTGCCCTGAAGTCAGTGTTCAGTAGCTGTAGACTGAGCCTAGGGAACGAAATTACACACAAACCAGTATAAGTGATTGGAAACTGGTTTAAACCTATAACAGAACAGAAGTTCAGTGCACACAGATCAGTTTCAAAGTAGCCAAAACCAGTTTAAGATAAATCTGGATGAATGTAGTATCAGACTAAACTAAGTTACCTCACAGTCCCCCCACATCCCAGAATGCTTTGTGCCTCCCTCCACAAACCCCCTCCCTCACATGGAACTCACCTGAGCTTGGCTGTTCCGAGCTGTCAGCCACAGGTGGTGGGGGGGAAAGGGAGTGTGTGTAGCTCAGGAATTTTCTATCTTTACACAGGTCCCTGGGTGGGGGGGAGGAGGGGGAAGGGCTCAGCAAAAGGAAGCATCAGGCCCCAAAGAGCTCCAGGAAACAGCAGGCACCTGACACAATTCCTGGAGCTCTGAGGGCTGGGAGATGGCAGCTGCTGGATCTCCCAGCCTTGGGGCTACTTGAAATCCCTGGGCTGGAAGATAGCAGCTTCTGGATCTCCCAGCCTGGGGATGTTGCTAGGCTGGGAGATGGCAGCTACCATGGTCTCCTAGCCCTGGAGCTACACCAGGCTGGGAGATGGCAAGTGCTGGATTTCTTAGCCCTGGGCTGGGTGAAACCCCATGGGCTGAGAGATCGCAGCTGTTGTCATCTCCCAGCCCTGTGCAGCCCCAAGGCTGGGAGATTATGGTCACTGCTACAGGGCTGCTTGGCTCCACTCAGCAGCCCTGGGAGCTCATGGGGCATGTGGGCAGCATGCAGGATCACCTGCTGCCTGCTGGCCTGGCCAGTACAGGCAGCATGCCTTCCCCTCTGCCACTGGAGGTGAACTTCTGTTATGTTCAATCCCAGTTAAACCTATGCTACTTACAGAAACCCATGTAAGTTTGAGCAATTTCACCTCAGAGTGTTTGAATATCTATATTTAGCCTGAATTTCTATATCCTCAAGAACATAAGGACTAGAACATCAAGATGAGCTCCCAGGTTTCCCCCCACCCCATGGCCTTCTACCAGGGATCAGGAATGTCCACCAAAACTCAAATTTTAAAATGAACCTTTTAGCTTTAATGGTCCAGAATTTTCTGCTATTTATATCAGAAAATTTATCACAGCTTAATTCCCAAAGAAAGCAAGTAAGGTATAGAGGGGAATGGGCAGCCAGTATAGCCAGAGGACTAGCTACTTCACAATACTACAAACGTTTATTAAATTAGAATATGTAAACAAGGTGATTACACATTTAATAGATTTTCACCAAAAAATCCAGTAACTTCAACCTGTAGAATAGGCACTTCAGCACCTGCTCATTTCCTTGGCACAAGAAACACTGCTGTACTTTTTTCACTATCTTTTCTTTCCTGACAACATTTATGAACATGTCTACAAGAACTCAGGATACTTCTGAATACAAGAATGAGTAGCTGATGCATACTGACAAGGTTAACTGGCTTATATGGTAAATGTTGATGTTCATACATTTTGCTTGGGAAGAAGAACAGCTTATTTAAAAGGCAAAAAAGCAAGAGAAACCTCTGTATTCATGAATGTACGTGCTTGAGAGGAAATCCCTATCTTATGTTGACACTCATAGTCCCTTATTAAAGTTTTCCATTTTGTGGTTTTGTAAGCACAAAGGACATGGTGCTTGTCTCAAAGGACACAGTCATAGTATATTATCTTTTAAAAAATCATTTTGTACTCACTGATGTAGATGACCACACATTAGAGAATGCAAAGTGAAATCATTTTTCTTAGTACATTGCCTTTTCCTTGGTTGCACACAAGTGTCATCTTCTTCTAGACTTATATGTTATTGGTGAGTTGTATGAATGTCACTACTACTGTATAGTAGTGACATCCTACTACTGTATAGTACTAAAAATGGAAGCGTCTTTAAAAAAGTACAAATAAAGATTTAAATAGTTTTAAAAAGTAAGAAAAGTATATCACTAATAATATATCTGAATGGATTCTATGGTGTTGCCAAAAGTCCTTTCCTATTTTAAGGGAGAAAAATGATAGAAAAGCCATATGGTTCAAAATGAAGGGTCAGAGGGAGAGGATGGGTAGAAATTTAAACAGTCCTATCTGAATGGGTAGCTTTGGCGGCAAAAGTTCAGCTTGCCTTCACTTAGTAATTTTGTCTCCATTTTAGCATATAGATTCATAGATTGTTAGGGGCTGGAAGGGACCTTGCAAATCATTGGGTCCAGGCCCCCGCTCTAGGCAGGAAGACAACTGGGGTCAACTGACCCCAGCAAGGTGACTATCCAGTGTCCTCTTGAAAACCTCCAGGGTAGGTGACTGTACCACCCCTGGAGGGAGTTTATTCCACAGTCTGGACACCCTGACTGTGAAGGAGTTTTTCCTGGTATTAAGCCTGAAGTGGCCTTCCAGGAGTTTATATCCATTGGTCCTGGTCTTCCCCAGGGGTGCCCTAGTAAACAGTTGTTCACCAAGCTCCTAATGTACTCCTCTGATATAGCAGTAAGCCGCTATCAGGTCCCCTCTCAATCCTTCTCTTCTGTAGGCTAAAGAGGCCCAGGTACCTCAGCCTTTCCTGAAAGTTCCTGATCATACGGGTGACTCTTTTCTGGACCCTCTCAAGTTTCTCCACATCCTTATTGAAGTGTGGTGCCCAGAACTGGACACAGTACACCAACTGCAAGTCTCACCAGTGCTGAGTATAGTGGGAGTCTCACTTCCTTATTTTTACATAAGATGCATCAGTTGATGCACGCTAGCATGTTGTTTGCCTTGCTGGCCACCGCATCACACTGACAGCTCACGTTCATGCAGTGGTTGATCATTACCCCTAGGTCCCTTCCAGCCGTGGTGCAGGTCAGGCTGTCACCCCCAAGCCTGTATGTGTGTTGAGGGTTATTTGCCCCCAGGAGGAGCACCTTACACTTGGAAGTATTAAATTTCATCTGCTTCTAGTTTGCCCAACTCTCTAGCCTGTCCAGGTCCACCTGTATCAGCAACTGATATTCTGGAGTGGCCACACTGCCCCAGAACTTGGTGTCATCTGTGAACTTGGCCAGTACGCTTTTCACTCCCCCATCCAAATCATTGATAAAGATGTTGAAAAGCACCGGTCCAAGCACAGACCCCCTGGGGGACACCACTGGCCACTTCGCACCAAGACGACACAGATCCATTCATGAGAACTCTCCGGGTCCTACCCTGTAGTCAGTTTCCCACCCACTGAACGGTCAAGCAGCTGAACCCATAATCCTCCAATTTTCTTATGAGAACATCATGGGATACCAAATAGGTCTGTGTGAATAGAGAACTATTTGATTTGGATTTGGATTCAGCTAATTCAGATGCCAGTGATTTGATTCAGAGATTCAAATTGCTTTCCTGATTCAATTCAGCCAAATTGGCTTTGGAAGATTTGGCCATAGAGTATAATGGGGAATCAATGAAATAGCTATAATTTTGTCAGTTTTTAGCTGATTCAGATGAAACTTGCAGGAGTGGTAGGCTCTCCTGAAGCCATGAAGCCTGCCATGTTTCAATGTGATAGGTGCAGGGGTTTCTGAGAAACTGCACCTCAAATTCCTGAAAGCAAAGCTAGTGACATAGGTGACACTGTGTGTGTGTGTTAAGGCACAGGGGGGTAAAAACTGCAGGTCTGCTAGGTGCTGCTGTGGCCACAAGGCTTCCAGCTGTCAAAGAGATAGGTGTAGAGAGAGTCTGGGTTCTGGGGCCCTGCACCTCTGGCCGCAGGCAGGCAAAACTCATAACATGGGTAGGTGACATTGTGTGTGTGTTCAGGTGCACACTTCCTGGTGCTGGGGACTCTGCACAACATGGCAGTGTGCCCCAGTGAGGCCTCCTCCTCCCCTACAGCCTCAGCTTGGTCCACCACTGTAAACAGCAACAGCTAGAAATAACTTAGGTGACTCAGCACCAGTAGCACCAGCAGTAGCATCTCAGGTAGCCAAACTGAACTGTTAGGCCCCTTTTTCCTCTCAAGTAGGAGCACATAGTGCTTGTCAGTTAGGTGCACGCTCACTGTGCAACTCTGAGAGAGACAGAGATCAGGTGCACCCTTCCTGGCACTGGGGCCTTTGCACAACATGGCAGCATGCCCCAGTGAGGGCTTCTGCTCCCCTACAGCCTCAGTCCAGTTCACCACTGTAAACGGCAGCAGATAAAAATAACTTCGTGGAGTGAGCACCACTAGTACAGTCACACCAGCAGCATCTCTGGTAGCCTAGCCAAACTGTCACAGAGCCTTTCTTTTTATAAAGGAATTGAAAGCAAGAAGTAAAGATGTTGTGTTGGATATATGTTACTCATGGTGTGTGATGGCTTATCTTGTGTTTTTATGCTTATATGTTTATTATGAAAAAAAAAAAAAGGAATAGTTAGAGAAATACATCTTAGGAAGCTTTCAAGTTGAAAAACCCTTTGTCAGGCTGAGGAAGAACCTGCATTTGGTGTGTTTTCTGGTCCTGGATGGAAGAAATAGTAAAGAAGCAGAGGCTGGCCTGGCATGCAATGCAGACAAGAAAGTCAGTCAGTGAAAATGGAAATGGAGGCATCTGTGGGTGTGGGACAGGCTGGGGGAGGGGAGGGGAAAGGTGGATGTAGCTGCACAGCTAAAATTGCAGAGATACCTGGGGAGCCAGGTTGCAGTGGAAGTCTAAGTATATAATGTCTACCTTGTCTCCCATGTCCAGGTGATGAAATACCTGGTCATAGAAGGTGATGAGATTGCTAAGACAAGACCTACCCAGGACAAAGCCATGCTGGCTGTCGTTCAGAATCTTACCTTCCGTGAGCATATCACACACAGATTCTTTAATGAGCTTTTCCAGGATTTTCCCTGGGATAAAGGTTAGGCTGATTGGCCTATAGTTTCTCGGGTTCTCCCTCTTCCCCCTTCTTAAAGATGAGCACAATGTTGGCCCTCTTCCAATCCTCAGGGATCTGCCCTATGCACCACAAATTCTGAAAGAGCTTTGCTAGGGGTTCCACAATGACCTCAGCCCGCTCCTTCAGCACTTTGGGATGGAGTCCATCCGGTCCCGCTGACTTATCAATGTCTAGCTTTTCTAGTTGGTATTGCACCCACTCAGCATCCACAGTGAGAAGGCTGTCAGTCCTGGCTTGCCCCCTATGAGCCTTATCTCGCTTGACTTTCCCCCATAGTCCGGTGAAATACCGAAGCAAAGTGGGCATTCAGGAGTTCAGTTTTTTCCTGAACGTCGGTTACCAGCTGTCCCAGTATTAGCTGTCGGTACCAACTGATATAAAACATATCCTGTGAAGGAAAGGAGGTCCAATTGTTTAAAAAAGAAATACGAGCCAAGAGTTCTCTTACTCTTATTTTAAAAAGTCACTAACAGGAAGCAAGAATACAGGAATATTTGCTTCTAAAACATTTAGGACCTGGATTTTCATAAGTGACACTGATATGTTGACTTAGTGACTATGTGTAATGTAAAAAAAAATAAATAAATAAATAAAAAAAAATCAAGGTATGTTGCACAATTACATAAAACAACTTAAATTCATTTTTCTTTTAAAATTAAAGGGAGGATTAATTCATACCAGGCAACTGACTAGACCTCTGCATTGTACCATTTGGTCTAAAGGAGAGCCTTTAGAAGGGTGGGAACTTCAACTAAGGGTTCACATTTTCTTAGCAAGTTTAAATACAAGTAAAATAGGCACAGAAATTCTCCCTGAAATAGACAGAGAGGTCATAACAAAGGCAACCCAGAGACGCTAGAGAAAAGAGCAGCAGTTGGAGACAAAATGCATGAAAAACATTATTGTAATTTTACAGCTAGCTTATTGAAAGTGAGAGAGAGAATATGTAGGGTAGGGAGTCCATTATTAGCAATACCTATTGAAAGAAAGCACAAAGCCACCCCAGGGGCAATATCATTATGACTCAAGCAGCTATCATTATGGATCTCACTCTCAAGTTTGCCATATACACCCCACTGAAATGAGTGGGGTCAAATTAATATATTTAGCATACAAATTTTGATGGCTCAAAACACCCTTACATCCCATATGACTGACCCAAAAAAATGAACAAATGGATATACAGAATGGGCCTGGCCAGAAAACAACAATTCTGTTTCACACAAGATATCCAAATTTGTTTGATTCTGATACAGAACATAGCAAATCTGGAATCAATTCTTAGCCTAATTCAGAATAAGGATTTGAACCTGAGATTCCCACACCAGAGATGGATTCCCACTACAACTCACCACCTCTTCAGTCACTCTCTCAGTACTCCCTTTTACAGTACTGCTTAAATAAATAACAAAATAGCCATTGAGAGTGAGGGGGGAGATTAACTCTATAGTGTGGTGATCTGAACACTTGCCTGGAACGTGGCAGAAATAGGTTCAAGTCCTGCCTAATTCAGAACACTAACTTGAACCTGTATTTTCCACATCTCATGGGTGTGCTCTAAATGCAGGGTGAGTGGTCATTCTCCCTTCAAAGATGGTTCCTCGCTTTCCCCCAACTTCAAAATTTCCTTCCTCCACCTATGAAACCTTTCTAACTTTTTCACCAAAAGAGCTGCATTTCTACAAAATATTATCTTTCCATTAAAAGGACCCTCTTAGGGTTTCAACCAGCTCTACTGAGGAGCACAAGACCGCCAAATCCAACTTTGTTGACATAAAACATGTCCAAATACTGAATCATCCGATGAAAACAATTATGGAGACATGCCTTTTAATGTTCTAGCTGCATGGTGCTGAAAAAATGTAGCATAACTATAAATAAGTAAACTATAAAACCATTTGAGTTAACCTAGCTAACAATATTATGAACCTTATTCCTCCCAAATCAATTCAGGAACAGTAGTCAAAGAACATGTCTTCAAAACTGGCTAAGATCCTGCACTCTCTTCTTCAGTTGCCACATTATTTTGCAATTATATTTTGCAATCATCTGACCTTTCGCTATTAGAAGTTTATTGTCCCTCCACTTTTTACCTAAAAGACTTTAAGGCAAGAGGGAACAAGTACAATTATCTAATGCAGGGGTATCAAACTCATCAGGCCCACAAAGTAGTCAGCAGGTTGGATCAGGACCAGAGATCAGCCCCATGCCCCAATTTCAGAGTGCAGGGCCAGTCTGGCATGGATGCTGCATGAGGTATCTGCCCCAGGCTGGCCCAGCATCCACATACAACATCCACCCCAGATAGGCCCTGCATGCAGCACGTCACAGACTGGCCCTGTATGCCAGGACAGTGTAAGCCAGACTGACTGGCACACCGCATGCAGGGCTGAGGATGGTGTGCGCCTAGGACATGTCCAGTTCAAGATCCATAGGCAGCAACATGGGCTGGATGACAGGAGTTCATGGCTGAGTCTGGCCCACAGGTCATATCTTTGACACCCCTGATCTATCATGATCTCCTGTATTAGACAAAGCATACTATGTATCATCCTGTTACTTCTCCACTGGAGTTGGAACTGGCGTTCATTTAAATATATGTTTCATCTTGTATCAGCATCACTTGCATCACTTTCATTGCAGAAACATCATTAATCACTTTCAGTGTGGTGTCCTTTCAGATTTTCTAGCCATTTATTATTTCTTCTATAATATTTTTAAATTTGTCCTGGCCCCATAGAATAAGATTTCCTATAATTTGGAGAAAGTAATGTAGTAAATATCATATTTAAAATCTGTAGAAGAAATTCAGAATTCAGAAATGAGAATATACTTTCAGTAGCAAGAAAGATGAATGTTGGAAGTGATTTAAAATATGTAGCTAAGAAAGCATGTTAGTTATGTCTTTCATTTCACAGTCTGGACTCAGCACATTTTATTTCTCTCTCCTGTTGTTACTACCTCATTTGGTGTTTACCTCTTCCCATCCTTTTAGGAAATATTTATTTAAACATAAATTTACTTTTCCCCTAGATTATATATTTCATGTAAAAAAAAAATCCTATGCAAGACAAATTATGCCATTACTCTGTGGAGCATCCCATTTTTTATATATGACCATTTCTTTCTCAGTACTGTTCTCCAATTTCCCCTTTAATTTTCTATATGGTATACAACCAAAGTTATTTGAGTAGGTAGAATTTCTGTTCTACAAAAAGATTGTCCCTTAAGTGTTCTGCTCTTACAGCATTATTGCAGTAGAGTGAGTCAACTTTCAGAGTGCTAAAAGACTGCCCTTTTTCCAAGCTTGCACACTGATTTCGATTAGCTTCCCCAAGGAGTTAACTGCTAACTTCACTGGCCAAACTTTATCAGAAAACTGCAACTTACTGCCTGCATTAGAAATAAAATTATAGCATACAACAAAACATTTCTCAAGAGTTGTAATCAAAAGTGCTGCTGTTATTAATTATATTGTAGAGCATTATGCAGTAACTTGCATTATTTTATGTTGTGGGATAGCACAAGTAAACATAGAAGTACTTTATAATTTTAGAAGAATCTCATGTAACTTCAAAATACGAAGCCTTTCAAAGATGTAATTTAGGGCAGATCAGACCTTGGCCCTATGTACTCTGCCTAGATCAAGAGATATTTTATTTTGAAACAGAGTAAGAAACAGTAGCAGAATAACTCCTGCAGTCAATGGAGGACATTTTTTTTTTTGTTAGTGGACTTCATTCTCAAGCATTATTAACCCAAAGCATTTCACCATTCTCAGTACTGTTCTCCAATTTCCCCTTTAATTTTCTATATGTAGGTAAAGAGTACATGAGGGTACAATGCTGGCTTGTTCAACAATTCCTAACAAGTGCAAATTACATAGGAAGCTTTAGGATCTCAGACAAAGAACAAGGAAATTATTTATTTGGAAGTATACAAATATAAAATAAACGTGTAACCAATCCCACCCACATACATTAGAAGTATAACAACAAAAGAATTAGCCAGCCTCCAACAAAACTCAGTCCATCTATAACTCCTGTAATATTCTGTATGTTAGCAAATCATTTTAAAGGCAATAAGCTGACAGATCAGCCATAGCATGTGCTATAAACTAGAGAGTTTCTTTGCTCTGTAGAGTTTGAGGATTTGATAACAATAAATATTTCTTTTTCTAAGATTAATTCTTAAGTAGCTCTAGGGAACACTCTTCTGCTCAAGGATTTCTCACCCAAGTTCTTCTTCTCTCTTTCCTGTTTTCTTATGGAAAAATACCTTGAAGGAAATATTCTCCTTGCTAATGCCTGAGCTTTTCAGTGTAGAAACATTGAACCATTTTACAGCTTGAAGGCTAAAACATAAGAAATGAAGTCTATTTGAAAATTACCTCATTTAAAAAAATAGGTTTTTGATAGAGAAATAATGGGAAGGGACAAGGGGAGCAAACAAAGCAAGTCTGAAAAATATACAAGCACAAGTAAATGGAGAACTAATTTATGTATGTTGTTCAAGTTAAAAAGGGTATAAGTGCACTACAACTAAAACAACAGTAATTGCATTAATTTCAGGAGAATTACTTTATACTGTAAAGTCCAGACAAGATAGTCTTTAGTATATAAATTCCAATACAAGGAAATAATTGCTTTCTTGTGAGAATTAATAATGTAGACGTGTTTTACAAATACGGAAAACAGAGTACTCTCTGTCCCTAAAATGTCATAATCCAAGATGACTACAGGCAATAATATGGACTAACGATTAATAGCAGATGTGGCTATTGTTATGAACAGCAGATGAAAAGGGGTAGGGATGGAGAATGAATTCTAATGAAATAGAGGGAATTCTGAAGATGACAACAAGGGAACTGTTGCAAAGGTAAGTTCAACACAGGATCACAAAATCCATTCTTTCCCTTTAAAATCCACTCAATGCTGCAAAGTTCATTTCCTAGCACATCACTATGACATACTACATCTCTCTCCATCCTATCACTAATTCCTGTTCCTTTATTGCAGCAAGAATAAAGCTATTTCCTTCTTTCACAGCTCTTCACAATATTTCCCCACTCAAATGATTATTTCTGATTCAATGTTGATAGGTGGCCACCAGTTTCAGATTGGCCAAAGATGCCAACCTCTCTCACCCAGGTGCAAAATTTTCAAGAAAGCATTCTTAGTTTCCCCCAAACTGTCCATAAGCATACATTAAGCTCTTTTCTTAGCCTATTTTAGCCTTTATTTAGCCTTTGATATGATACTTTAAAAATTGCCAACAGCTTCACTTCCAGTGTACTGAAATTACTACTTATGGTGCCTACTACAACTTTCTCATTGGCTTGTGTTCATACTCCCCTTCAGTACTTCTTTCTTACCTTAGGTCTATGACAAGGGCACCTGGGCAGTATGATAATACAACTAATAAATAATAACAATATCACAAATGGGAGGGATAGATATATTAGAGTTTAGCTCAGCCATGGAAACAATGGGTGTTTATATACATTCTCGGGGGGTGGGGGGGAAAGGGGGAAGCTTTAATTAGAGTGGATCTGGGAGCTGCTTTACTTAAAGCCTCCATGGCACCATATGCATCAGCATCCACACACTGAAAAATGGTGGTGGGGGCACTTTAAACTAAAGCTTGAACAAGCTTTAATTAAAGGATCCCCAATGCCATTTTTCAGTGTGGTGTGTGGATGCTGACACACATGACATTGAAGTCTGCTGGAGTACAATAAGTACCATGCTCCAGCAGACTCAATTAATAGAGCCTGCTCCAAAGTGCTGTAATTACAGAACATCAGAGCAGTCTCTCTGCACATGTATAGGTACTAAGAATGTGTGAAACAGCATTGTTTCATTTCAACACGCATTTCACTGTTTCAAAGGGACAGCATTTCATTTCATCATTTCGTTTTGATTCGAAGCATTGTCCCATTTCATTTTGTTGAAACTTTCATTATTTCGACGCATTTCAACATTTTGCCCACAAGCTATAATGGGGAATCATGAAAATGCCTAAAATGTTGTCATTTCTTGCCTTATTTGGATCAAAATTGCAGTGATGTTAGCCTCTTTTGAGGGAATAAAGCCTGCCAAGTTTCAGGGAAATAGGTGCAGAGGTTTTTGGAAAACTGTACCTCAAACTCTTCAAAGCACAACTCCTGACACTTCCTGGCAGCGACAGCCTCCTCTCTTCTGGCATGCAGATCTGGGGACCTGCATCCCCAGGAGGAGTCTGACACAGCCTGGCAGCCATCCCGGGGGTGCAAGCCCCTAGACTTGTGCCCTAGATGAAAAGAAGCTGCCACTGCTGCCTGGGACAGGTGGTAGCAGCAAGTATCTCTGGTGCTGGCCCAGCACCAGTTCCAGACAACAGGGCAGCCTCCTCTCATCCAGGGCAGAGATCCAGGGTTACACCCCCAGGAGGGCTGCTGGGCTGTGCCCTCATTTCTTTTCAAAGCTGTTTCAAATCCTTTTGTTTTGTTTCAATTTTGCTGTTTTGAGCTTTAAATGTGTCTGTCATGACCCAAAAGGCATGATTGTGTGTGTGCTTCGGCACCAGAATTATCCCCGCCAAGTTGCAGAGCATTGCACGGGAGAGTTTCCTGTTGCAGAGGAAACCCCGGTGCAGGGACGAGTTTCCCGCCTTTTCTGCAGCTTCTTTTGCAGGGTGCATTGCTCATGTTGCAAGAGGAATGCACGGTGCAAAAGAGTTCCCGCCACCAGTATGCAAATTCGTTCCCTGTGATTGGCTAGTGTTAAATTATTCACACGTGGCGGCTAACGATTGGCTTGTTAGCCGTATAAGAGGCTTGAGCGGTTTCC
>NW_005842170.1:2036400-2036608 GCF_000455745.1 Alligator sinensis
ATCCACCGCCCACCGCTTCCCGTCTTCGAGCGCGACTTTCATAAGACGTATCTACGATTTCTATTTTGGTGGCTCGTTCACCCAGAGCATCCGGAGCTCTGCACCGTGGAGCCTAGCAACCTCCATGAGACCGTCTGTGTTGTCTGTCTGTAACTGCAACTCAATCAAGTTTTCCAGCCTACACCACTGCCATCTCGGTGTAAGTAAA
>NW_005842170.1:2037134-2045816 GCF_000455745.1 Alligator sinensis
GCACCTTTGGATGCATGACAAGGTATGGCTGGCCTTGCTGGCTGCGGTCTGGCATTGGCGGCTCATGTTCATCTTGGAGTCAATAATAACTCCAAGGTCCCTTTCCGCCTCTGTGCTTTCAAGAGGGGAACTCCCCGCCTGTATGTATGCTGTGGGTTCCTTCTCCCAAGGTGCAGCACCCTGCATTTGTCTACATTGAACCCCATCCTATTCTCATCTGCCCACTTTTGTAGTCTGTCTAAAGCTGTTTGCAGCCTCTCTCTGCCTTCAAGTGTGTCCACCTCGCCCCACATCTTAGTGTCATCAGCAAACTTGGACAGCGTGCTTTCCACCCCCTCATCCAAATCGTTGATGAAGATGTTAAACAGTGCAGGACCAAGGACCGAGCCCTGGGGTACCCCACTGCTCACATCTCACCAGGTTGAGTACAACCCATCCACCACTACTCTCTGGGTGTGCCCCATCAGCCAACTTTTTACCCATCCAAATGTGTAGGCATCAATGCCACAATCACTTAATTTATTGATGAGGATGGGGTGAGAGACAGCATCAAAGACCTTCTTAAAGTTTAGAAAGACTATGTCTACAGCGACACCATCATCCAAGGATTTACTTACTTGGTCGTAAAAGGCAATCAGGTTGGTCAGGCAGGACCTGCCTTTGGTGAATCCATGCTGATTGCCCCTGAGCATGATCTCCCCTGAAGGCGCCCCACAGATATGCTCCTTGATGATTCTCTCCAAGATCTTTCCAAGCACTGAGGTGAGGCTTACAAGCCTATAATTACTTGGGTCCTCCTTCCTCCCTTTCTTTGAATATTGGGACCACATTAGCCAGTTTTGAATCCCCTGGAACCTGGCCAAATGACCACGAATGCTCATACAGCTGGGCCAAAGGCTCTGCGATGACCCCTGCCAGCTCCATCAACACCCTTGGGTGGAGTTCATTTGGACTTGCAGATTTAAAAATGTCTAGCCCTTCCAGAAGATCCCTAACTACATCTGCACTGACTGAAGTCTTAATAGAGCTATCCCCAAGATTGTCCCTACCTCTGGCAGGTGGGATATCCTGGTCCCTGTTCAAGAAAACAGAGGCAAAGAAACTGTTAAAAATATCAGCTTTCTTGTCTGTTGTGGCCACCAGATTACCATTTGTGTTTTGCAGGGGCCCTTCAAAATGAAACACCTGGTGAAATTTCACACAGCCCTAATAGGTACCCTATGATACCTCATCATTTTACTTATCAAAAATTGCAGTGAAGTAGGAACTAGAAATGCATAATTGTTCCTATCTTTTGGTAAATAAAAATTCCCATGGTTTAGAATGAGGAAATTAGGGTTGAAAGGGACCTCAGAAGGTTATTTAACTAGTCCAACCTCCAGCTAAAAGCAGGACTATTCCCCCCATCTAGATCATCCAAACCAAGGCTTTGTCTAGCCAGGTCTTAAAAACTTCCAAGGATGGAGATTCCACAACCTCTCTGGTTAACCTGCAACAGTATTTTACTACCCTCCTAGTAAAAAATGTTTTTCCTAATACCTAACCTAAACTTCCCTTGCTACAACTTGAAACTATTGCTTCTTGTTCTCTTATCATTCCATTTACTGAGTTAACTAGGTGTATAATAAAATATAGGTTCATAACACTCAAGACCTATTTCTACTTCTACAGTGTCACCTCCTTACTTTTAAAAGGTTTTCTTGCACTCTTCTTCTGTACTTTAAGCATGAAATGTGTCCCTCAACTTCATTGTGCCTGCAGAAATGTCAGAACACTGGATCCTCAATACAAAGGTTTTCTAACCAGGAAGGGTGTCTAGAGACCCTCTGGGTCAAAATACAGGGAGAACATGGGGAGGATGACATTCTTGTGGGAGTCTACTATAGACCTCCCCACTAAGAGGAAGAACTTGATTGGGAATTCAATAGTGAACTGGTTGAGGCAGCATACTCGCAATGCATGATCGTCATGGGGGGTTTCAACTTCCCTGATATCTCTTGGGATGAGCACATGGCCAAATCAGACAGGCCACACAGGTTTCTTGCAAGTTTATGGGTTGACTAGGGGAAAGGCATTGCTTGATCTGGTCCTGGCCAAAGGCAAGGACCTGGTGAATAATCTGAGGATCAAGGGAAAGCTTGGTGACAGCAACCATGATTTGGTCACTTTCTTAGTTCACTAAAGAGCAGGGAAATCCCTCAGTAAAACAGAAATCCTTAACTTTGGGAAGGCTGACTTTTGCAAACTCAGAGATTTGGTATGTCAGGCAATTAGGGGCCATATCCCCCTAGATAAGGAAGTACCTGAGGAATGGTCATCACTCAAGAACATAATCCTTGAGGCACAGGGGAAAGCAATTCCTTCTCACATGAAATGTAATCAATGGGCAAGGAAGCCATCTTGGCTGAACAAGGAACTGTTGGACCTCATTAAACTCAAAATAGAAATCTACTCCAGTTGGAAAATGGGAAGCATCACCAAAGAGTATTACTCATCACTTGCCCTCAACTGTAGGGAGAGGTCCAGAAAAGCCAAGGCACAAACTGAACTTAGGCTAGTTTCAGGGATGAAGAACAACAAAAAGTCCTTCTTCAGATATGAGGGAAGTCAAAAAAAGAATAAAGATAGCATTGGGCCCCTGCAGGATCAAAC
The DNA here is from genome assembly GCF_000455745.1 of Alligator sinensis. Taxonomy (NCBI): domain Eukaryota; kingdom Metazoa; phylum Chordata; order Crocodylia; family Alligatoridae; genus Alligator; species Alligator sinensis. The sequence continues at coordinate 2,039,787 of NW_005842170.1, forward strand.
AGGGCAGCTGATATCCAACACCCAAGAAAAGGCCAATCTCCTAAATGACTTTTTCGCATAGGTTTTTCACCCTTCCAAGGGGATCACACTGTCAGAAAGAAAACAAACCAGTCTGGGAATGGGTGGCAGGCCCAAAATTGATGCGGATCAGATGAAGGAACACCATGAGAATCTAGACATTCACAAGTCTGTGGGCCTGGTGGAATGCACCTGAGAGTCTTGAAGGAGCTGGAAGACATTATTTCAACCCCCTTGGCAAAGGTATTTGAAAATTCGTGGTGCTCAGGCAAGGTCCCAGAAGACTGGAAAAGGACCAATGTGGTCTCTATCTTCAAGAAAGGGAGGGGGAATGGCCCAGGGAAGTATAGACCAATCAGTCTGACCTCCATCCCTGGAAAAATCCTAGAGAGAATTGTCAAGGGATCCATCAACACCAGAGTAACAGAAGGCAAGCTTCTGAATGCCAGCCAACATGGCTTTGTGACTGGCAGGTCTTGCCTGGCCAACCCCATCTCCTTCTATGATCAGGTGACACAAGCCCTGGACAAGGGAGATGACATGGATGTCATATCTGGATTTCAGGAAAGCCTTTGACTTAGTTCCCAACAATGTCCTCATAGCTAAGATGGGGAACTGTGGCCTTGATCATCTTATGGTCCAATGACTAGGTAACTGGCTACAGGGTCAGACCCAAAATTGACAGGACTAAATCAACATGGTGCAGGATGAGCAGGGGAGTCCCTCAGGACTTGGTACTTGGGCTGGAACTATTTAACATCTTCATTAATGATCTGGAGTCAGATGCAAACTGGCAAAGTTTGTGGATGACACCAAATTATGTGGGAGGGTGGTCACACCTCAGGACAGGCTAGGGATATAGGACGACTTGGACACACTGTCAAGGTGGGCTGACCAAAACTGGATGGCTTTCAGTGTTGAGAAGTGTAAGGTGCTTCACCTCGGTAGGAAGAACCTCAACACACTTACAAGCTCCACAGTGCTATGCTTGCTAGCACCACGACTGAAAGAGACTTGGGGGTCCTGATTAACCACAAGAAGAATATGAATCACTAAGGCAATGCTGTGGCTGGCAAAGCAAACCAAACTCTGGCATGCATCTATTGATGCATCTCAAGCAAACCAGGGATGTCATCCTCCCACTTTACTTGGCCTTGGTGAGGCAGCAGCTGGACTACTGCATCCACTCATATAATCCAAGGCCTGGAGGGTAGGCCATATGAGGAGAGGCTGAGGGATTTGGGACTCTTCATTCTGGAAAAGAGAAGGCTCAGGGGTGACTTGGTAACAGCCTACAATTATATACAAAGGGTACATCAGGACCTGGGAGAACAGCTGTTCACCAGAGCTCCCCAAGGGATAACAAGGTCTAATGGCCATAAACTCCAGGAAAACCGATTTAGACTAGACATAAGAAAAAAGTTATTTATGGTGCAAGTATGCAGGGTCTGGAACAGACTCCTCACAGAGGTGGTACAAGCACCTAATCTGGACTCTTTCAAAAAACATGTGGATGTTTTTCTTGCTAGGGTCACTTGATCCCAGCTGACTTCCTGCCTATGGTGGTGGGAGCTGGATTCTATGATCTCACAAGGTTTCTTCCAGCCCCTAATGTCTATGAAATCTATGAAAGGTAGCAGACTAGAGAGGGGTTTCATGAAGGACTTTATATCTCCATGAACTAAGTCCCATGGACGCTTACAGGGAATAATGGCAGAGGACTTTGTGAAGTGTGCTGACTAGATGGTCCCAATAGATCCTACAAATCAAGATATAATGGGCACAGTATTCTATTGCCACTACTTCCATCCACATCTTCCAGCATATGCTATGTAACCATTTATAAGGACCAATTTCACAAATCTAAACATTGCCCCATAACTTCTACGATCATGACCACAGCTCTTCTCAGTTGGCTAGCTGTTTTCTCTGTTGCTCAGACACTTTCTGTAAGTAACCCTTAACAAAGAATTATAGAAAATATGGTTGGAAGAGGCCTCAGGAGGTCATCTAGTGCAACCCCCTGCTCAAAACAGGACTATCCCCAACTATACCCTCCTGGCCAAGGCTTGGTCTACATAGGTCTTAAAAACCTAAAAGGATGGAGATTCCAGTGGTAGCCTGTTCCAGTGCTTTACTATCCTCCTAGTGAGACAGTTTTTTCTTAATACCTTCCCTTGCTTCAACTTGAGACCACTTCTCTTTGTTCTGTCCTCTACCGCCACTGAGAACAGTTTAGGCCCATCCTCTTTGGAACCACCCTTCAGGTAATTGGAGGCTGCTATTACATCTCCTCTGTCTTCTCTTCTTTAGACTAAATAAGTCCAGTTCCTTCAGCCTCTCATCAGAAGTCATGTGTGGCCCCTGAGCCATTTTTATTGCCCCCTGCTGGACTCCTTCCAATTTGTCCATATCCTTTCTGTAGTGGGGGGCCCAAAACTGGACACAGTGCTCTAGATGTGGCCCCACCAGTGCCAAATACAAGGGGGAATAATATTCCCCTCGATCTGCTGGCAATGCTCTTACTAATGCAGCCCAGTATCCTGTTAGCCTTCTTAGCAACAAGGGCATGCTTTTGTCTCATATTCAGCTTAATGTCCACTGTAACCCCCAGGTCCTTTTCATCAGAGCTGCTTAGCCAGTCAGACCCCAGCCTGTACAGGTGCATGGGATTGTTCTGTTCCAAGTGCAGGACTTTGCACTTGTCCTTACTGAACCTCATGAGATTTCTTTTGACACAATCCGCACATTGTAGCCATTGATTAACTTGGAAAAGAGTAGTTTTGTTGGAATGTATTATTATGAATTATGATGATTCAGTGCACATGATGTTTCTACTTAGTCAAAGAGGATTCTTTGGACAAATGCTAAGCTGCCTATAGAAGATTAACAGTTTTAAAACTGACAGAGGCAATGAAAATATTGTATTTTGTTAAAGCCCACTGGAAAGTTTATAGGCTCACTTTTCAATGCTCCTTCTTTTTCTTAACTGTATCCCATTATTTATCTTGAACATACTTCCTATCACTCATATGATATTTGTGGAAAGAAAGGGTATTTTATATGACATCTTATTTACTGCATCTCAGGTATAACAGAGAGGCATACGCAACTTAATGAAAGCACACAGATCAGCAAATTGAGATCCCAGAAGTGTTTAATCGAGGAGTTCTTTAAAGCTTTGAGTGGAGTACTATTACTATTTTTAGAGAGGCTGATGTTGTCAGGTAATGTAATGTTTTTAAATACATTGGTACCTCACTCAAATATCTCTATTCAGGTTTTTCTAAACTTCTATTCATTTGATGAAAGCCTGTAGGTAAATTTGTATTGGGGAATCCAAGTCAACCAATCACAGGACATGTGTTGACTTTGAGCCCTTTTACACTGCTTTATAGTTGCTACAGACTCTTTAGTGATAATTATAGTTTAGAGATGCTCCCTTACATAAGAACTTAGCTAGTTAGATAGTTATTCAGAGCCAGACAGGGATTGGAGAGGTTGCATGCTGCTCCAGAATAAAGTCTGTTGTGTAGTTCTTGTATACCTACATTTACTGAACTCATTGATCACTAGATGGTGTCAGGAGTGGCAAATAAGAAAAAAACTTGAGAGAATTTGAGATTCAAACTGAAATCAAATTTGGAAACTGAGAGCAAGTGAAGCAATATAGCCACAGGAAAGGACAAGGGCCTTTATAAATGATCTGCCTGCACAGTTATAATCTAAGGACAATTAATCATAGAAGCCTTGCAACCTTCCCCTGCCCCTCTACTGTCAGTCAATGTAGCAGAGAACTGGAGAGCATTCCAAGAAATGTTTGAGTGGTGCCTAGCAGCTTGGTACTGCTTGGTTTCAGTACTGCAGAGAAGGATAGCAGAGGGGATGACAATGTACCATAAGCTGAATATGAGCCAAGAGTGTGCTCTTGTTGCAAAAAAAGCCAAAAGAAAATTGGTTGTATTAACAGAAGTGTCATTTGCAAAATCAAGGAGCACATCTACACATGATGCTACATCCCTGTAGCAATGCACTACGGTTACATAGCATCAGTTGTCACAACCCATGTCACTGCAACTACGTAGCTGTAGCAATGTGCTCCCTCATTTTTGCACATTGCTACAGTGACATAGCAGCCAAAAATAACTGAACCACCAGCATGGTGCAGTACAGGCTGTTACTGCACCATCATTTAGTACTTCCAGAAAGAAGTACTAAATAACAGTGCTGTAACAATGGCACCACAGGAGCAAATGTAGACATGCCCAAAGAAAGTGATTCTTCTGCTCCACTAAGCACTGATGAGGCTTCACCTAAAGTACTGTGTCCAGTTTTGGAGCCCACACTTCAAAAAAGAAGTGGACAGTTTGAAAAAGTTCAGTGCAGGGCAGTCAAGATAAATTTCATAGATTTCATAGACACTAGGGCTGGAAGGGACCTCGGAAGATTGAGTCCACCCCCTGCCCCAGGGGCAGGAAGTCAGCTGGGGTCATAGAATCCCAGCAAGATAAACATCCGAATTTCTCTTGAAGGCATTTAAAGTAGGTGCTTGAACCACCTCTGGTGCCAGGCTATTCCAGACCTTGGGGGCTCGGACAGTAAAGAAATTCTTCCTTATGTCCAGCCTGAAACAGTCTTCCAGGAGTTTATAACAATTCAACCTTGATATCCCTTGGGGCGCTCTGGTGAACAAATGTTCCCCCAGATCCTGGTGAACACCCCTGATAAAAATTTATAGGTGGCCATCAGATCGACCCTGAGCCTGCGCTTTTCCAGGCTAAAGAGTCCCATAGCTCTCAGTCTGTCATCATAAGGTCTGTTTTCCTGACCTCTGATCATGCACATGTCTCTTCTCTAGACTCTCTCAAGCTTCTCCACATCCTTTTTGAATTGTACAGCCCAGAACTGGACATAGTACTCCAGCTGTGACCTCACCAAAGTTGAGTACAAGGGGAGAATGATGTCCTGGTATTTTCTTGAGAAGCATCTATGAATGCAAGCCAGCGTTTTGCTTGCTTTGCTAGCTGCAGCATCACATTGAAGGCTCATGTGATGATGGACCTCAGAGGCAAGACTAATGAAGAAATGCTGAAAGAACTAGGGTTATTTAGCCTGGAGAATAATAGACTGATGGGGGATTTGATAACATCTGGTGATTGCGCCAGAGGAGAAGGCAGACCTCTTTAACAAATTATTCATCTCCATTTCTTGTGCAGGGACTGGGACTCCCCCACCGTGATTCAAGATGGACTCAAGGGGAACACCTCAAGACCTAAGGTTGAGGAGGACCGGGTTAGAGTGCTTCTGGAGGGGCTGGACATGTTCAAATCAGCAAGTCCAGATGCTCTCCACCCCAGGGTGTTGAGGGAGCTTGCAGGGGTTATTGTAGGGCCCTTGGCACAGCTTTACAAGCACTCGTGGTGCTTGGGCCAGGTGCCAGATGATTGGAAGATAGCCAATGTAGTCTCCATCTTTAAGAAAGGGAGCATGGAGGACCCGGGCAACTATAGGCCCGTCAGTCTTACCTCAATCCTTGGGAAACTCATTGAGAAGATCATCAAGGAGCACATCTGTGATGGGCCGGCATCGGGGATGATGCTCAAGGGCAACCAGCACAGTTTCATTAGGGGCAGGTCATGTCAGACCAACCTGATTGCCTTTTACGATCAGGTCACAAAAGCATTGGATGTAGGTGTCGCTTGGATGTAGTCTTTCTGGACTTCAGCAAAGCCTTTGACACTGTTGACCACCCCACCCTCATTAAAAAACTAGGTGACTGGCATTGATGCCTACACGGTCAGATAGATTGCAAATTGCCTGAAGGGTCGTACTCAGAGGGTGGTGGTGGACGGGTCATATTCAACCTGGGGGGAAGTGGGCAGCGGAGTCCCCCAGGGCTCGGTCCTTGGGCCCGCTCTGTTCAATTTTTTTATCAGAGATTTGGACGACGGGGTGAAAAGCAACCTGTTCAAATTTGCTGATGATACCAAAATTTGGGGTGAGGTGGGCACG
>NW_005842170.1:2045989-2053221 GCF_000455745.1 Alligator sinensis
CAGCTGGAGTACTGTGTCCAGTTCTGGGCACCCCACTTCAAGAGGGATGTAGACAACTTTGAGAGGGTCCAGAGGAGGGCCACCCACATGATCCGGGGAGAGCAGGGCAGACCCTACAAGGAGAGACTACGGGACCTGAACCTGTTCAGCCTTCTCAAGAGAAGGCTGAGGGGGGACCCGGTGACCGTCTATAGACTCACTAGGGGGGAGCAGAAGGGTTTGGGGGAGACCTTGTTTCCCCTAGCGCCCCCCGGGATAACAAGGAATAATGGCCACAAGTTGTTGGAGAGTAGGTTTAGATTAGACATCTGTAGGAACTACTTCACAGTTAGGGCGGCTAGGATCTGGAACCAACTTCCAAGGGAAGTGGTGCTGGCTCCTACTCTGGGGGTCTTTAAGAAGCAGCTTGATGCCTACCTGGCTGGGGTCATTTGAGCCCAGTTTTCTTCCTGCCCAGACAGGGGGTCGGACCTGAAGATCTACAAGGTCCCTTCCGACCCTACTTCTATGATTCTATGAACAGTCTTCAAATACCTGAAAAGTGATTATAAAGAGGATGGAGCTGGGCTTTTCTCTGTAGCAGGAGCAAGGGATCAGGGTTAGGAACCATGCCTTCAAGCTGCAGCAATAAAAATTTAGGCTGGAGATTAGGAGGAACTTTCTGACTATGGGAGTGGTCATCCATTGGAACAGGCTACCTAAAGAGGTTGTATAATCTCCATCCCTCGAAATGTTCTAGGGCAGGTTAAACAGATACTTGGCTGTGGTGGTTTGTCATGGATGGTCTTGCCTTGATTAGAGGACTGGACTAGATGACCTTGTGGTAACTAGCCCTACTTTCCTATGATCGTATAATAAAAGCAAAAAAGAAAAAATGACGAATGTCAAATTCTTAATTTTCTACCATATTGTAGGGGAGGAAGCCCCAGCAGTTTATAAACACTCTGACTGTCAAAAAAGGCAAAATATGAAATTAAGTAAAATGCTGTTCAAATCTGAGGAATACTGCATGCCACAACAGAATAAGACTCTTGAAAGACAGATGGTTCTGTTTGTTTTCACATAAAACAATGTATAGATCAGCATTTAGTGAACTAAAGAGATTGAGTAAGACCTGTGCTTTTGGGAACTTGATGGAATCTCTGATTAGAGATACAATTATTTGTGGCTTTACAGATGCTACATTACAAGAAAAAAGACTGCATAAGAAAGACTTGTCCCTAGAAAAGATTATCCAAACATGCAGGACAACAGAAACTGTTAAGGCACAAGCCACAGACCTAAATACACCAAAAGGAATCATACATGCAGTAGACATGAAAGCATGTGGCCAGAAAAAGCCCAATCGCAAGGCAGAATTTTCCATTGGCAAGAAGCAAGCAAATGCAGAGAGAGCTGATAGGCTATGCATCAGGAGTGGAAAGCAGCATGGCCCCAAATGTGCTCCATTTGAAAAGCTCTATTTTAACTCTTACAGGAGGAACCATTTTACCATGTACTGCAGATCCTAAACATAAAAATCTCAAGTACATGCAGCTGAGAGCATAGTAGATATGATAGAACCAAGCAAAATCAATTAGAGGAAATGGATTTTTCCTGTGGAAGTGCAAGGAAAAATAGTTTAATTTAAATTGGCCACTGGAGCTGAGCATATTTTATATATATTTTTTTTTCATGCTCTAGTAAAATATTGAAACAAAAATTAATCCAACAAACATCAAAACTAACTCTTCAGGAACAAATACATCAGTGCAAGGGAGATGCATCACTAGCATCCAATATAAGAATAGAGTTACAAACTTCCATTAATTGTGGTACCTAAGGAGCTAATACCAATTTTGGCAGCTTGTGAAAAACTGAATATAGTTAGGTATGTGCTCACAGTGCAAGAAGGAACAATCATGTCTCTTGATGATCCTCTTGGCCATTGGGACCTAAATCTGGACAGTTTTCTTAAGAAGAAGCCAACTATTTTAGAACATAAGCAGCAACTATGTGCTTAAGGGAAGAAATGTACCTATAGACACAAATGCAAATACTATACTATCATGAAGAAAGAGAAAAATAGCCTCAGTAGTCTGTAACTAATGAACATTGTGCAATGTACAGAAGTACAGCAAGTCAGTCAGATCCCAGTATAATGACTTAAGGCTATCAGGATTTGAAGGAAAATCTTCCCACCAAAAACAGATCAAAAACTGGATCTGATATTTCACTGGTACCACAAGAAAACATCTTGAAGGTTTAAGAGAAAAGGGGAAACGGGGAAGTGACTGATAAAATGTGCGCGCAACCTCTCTTCTGTAGATGGGTGTTAATGGAATTTGATGTTAATTTATGTTTGTATTCATTGTTAAGATAGAGGATGTAGTGATAGCTCCCTAATTTAGAAGAGTTGAGCTTTAGGAAATGGTCCCTCAGTCAAGAGCTAGCTAGATAGCTATTCAGTTAGAGCCAGACAGGCACTAAAGAGGTTTTACACTGCTCCAGAACAAAACCTATTCCACAGATCTTCTCATGCTCATACACCTGTATTCACTGAACCCAGTGATCACTATAGAGAGGGTAACAGAATCTTACACAGTGGGTAACATCAAAGCCAAAATACAGTTCCAGAGAAGCACTCATTCAGGCAACAGATGTTGCATCTTTCCTAGTTACTAGGGCTGTATGAAACAGCATTGTTTCATTTCCACTTCCGTTTCACCATTTCAATGGGATAGAGTTTCATTTTGAGTTTTGTTTCAAAACCACTGTTTCGTTTCATCAAAACTGTTTCGCAGTTTCGCCTATAAGCTGTAATTGGGAAACACAAAACTGCCTATAACGTTGTCATTTCTTGCCTGATTTGGATGAAACTTGCAGGGATGGTAGCCCCTTCTGAGGCCATGAAGTCTGCCAGGTTTCAAGGAGATAGGTACAGGGATTTCTGGGAAACTGCACCTCAAGCTGCTGACAAGCAGAACTCGTAACAAGTGCAACTGTGTGTGTGTGTGTGTGTGTGTGTGTGTGTGTGTGTAAGGCACACCCTCAATAGCACTGGGACCTCTACATGACACAGTAGTGTGCTCCAGTGAGGTCCCCTCTTCCCCTACAGCCTCAGCCTGGTCCACCACTTTAAATGACAACAGGTATAAAATAACTTAATAAACAGCACAGTAGCATCAGAAGCATGTCAGGCAGTCAAACAGTCACAGTCAATATCGGAGCAGTCCTTCCCCCATCTTCCCCCTCCCTCTCCTTACTTTCTATTTCCCTGCAGGCAAGCCCAGCTTCAGCTTTGAAACTCATTTAAAAAGTTTTTTAATGTTTCGACTCCCCTCGTTTCATTTTGAGGCTGTTTTGATGCCCTTCATTTCATTTAGATTTTGCTGTTTTGAGCTCAAAATGAGTTGAAACAGCATCAAAACAAAACAGCCATTGAAATTTCACACAGCCTTACTAGTTACCCATACCTCCATAGATCAGCAATATCCAATTTGTATCATATACAGAATATAGAAAAATATAAAATCATAGAAAAGTAGGGCTGGAAGGGACCTCCAGACATCATCTAGTCCAACCCCATGCTTGAGGCAGGATCATCCCTATCCTAAACAAATACAAATCCATTGTCTAACCTCTTAGCAAACCTGCACAATCAACCCTGACACAACCACAAGATATAACACCCTAACACGTTACAGGTAAGGCAGGCGGACCACAGTGACCAATGTTCTGCTTGGGGTAAGAGCCTCCAGCTAGGAACCTCTGCATTTCAGTCCCAGCAGGAACACTGGCACACCCTAGTCAAAATCCCCAGTCTTGGTTGCAACCAATACCCAATGCTTCTGAGAAAGGCAAAAAACAGCCCCTAGCACATGCAGCAGCAAGAGGGGGAAAATGCCTTCTTGGTCCCATGTGACACCCCAAAAAAGCCCAGAAACTTGGGAAAAACCCATAGAACATAGGCACAGCTACACCCAAATTATCTCTGACTCATGCTTATCCAACCTTTTTCTTGAATTACCTCCATTGATGGAAAAACTCTACATCTTCCCTAGGAAGTCTACTCCAGTGCCTCATTGTTCTAACAGAGAAGATTTTCCCAATAACCAATCTAATCCTACTTTGCTGCAACTTCAAGCCATTGGCTTATCTTCATTGCTGCATCGAGAAAGAAAAGGTGTTTTCTCTCTTCCTTATGACAGCCCTTCAGGTATTTAAAGAGTGCTATCTTGCCCCTCTTAAGCACATTTTTTGCAAGCTGAGCATGTCTATTCTTTCAAAGTTTCCATGTATGACTAACCTTCCAACCCCAGGTCTTCACTGTTTTCTTCTTATTCCTTGGGATTTTATAAGTAGAACCATAAATTCACTCCTGCTAGCCAATGCAACAATGGAGTTCTAAATTCAGAATATCTCCAGGATTTTAGAGTATTCTCCTCTTTGTACTTTGGTTATGCTGCTTTCTTACTAAATTCTTGATACAGAAAGCAATTTAAGCACATCCTTAATTTTTAGGACCTGAGTAGGTTGATTTATTTCACAATGACAGCTCATGAACTTAAGTGTTTCATTGTGAATTGGGACTTAACCCATCATTTGTAACATGGATCTGATAAAATATATATTTTTTGTTCATGTTAATGCCTTGCAGAGGAAAATTCACTGTAGTAAATTAAATGATTCCCATAGATTTCAATCCACTTTGAAAGAAAGCCCTTAGTCTTAGCTTATTCTTTATGAATCCTACCTTGCAGAGAGGGGATGGGAGAATAGCTATACTGTTTCTAAATCTTCTATACCCTCCATTTCAGTTTTCCTCCACAGCTCTCCTGCAAAAACAAGTATTTTGGCATTATGTGAAAGGCATAGTGGAATTCAGACATTCTGTCTTAGAATTCTCTTTCTATCTAACCTATGCATAAATACATGTAAACAATATTAGTTGCCAAGTAAACACAGATTTGCTGCATCACACACCCAGTTTAATTTACAGTATATTCTGTAAAGCTAAACTGTTTGAGCAACTCAGAACAGATATAATCAGAAAGAAGGTAAAAGCTATTTTCTGCTCTGTGTGGTACAGAAAATACATAGTACTTTTAGGTTTCCAGTTGGATACCATGTTATCTTTGAGAGTCCCGTAATTCTGTAATCTCAGATTTTCAGAATTCTTTAATGTTTTTCTCCTTAATCCTCTTATCATGGGCCAAAAAGTGTTTTCTACTTCTGCAGCTCTAGTAGAATTTGGCCCTTTCTGCAGTGTTGTGCATCCTTGCTTTTGTAGTACTGCATGACATTTCCTCAAACTCTCTAGAGAATGTCAACATTTATTTATGAATCTGATTATTTCATCCTGATGTGCATACATCTTTCAGCCAACACTATTATATAGCAGAACTCTGGTGGTAAACAAAGATATAAAGCCATTAAAATGCAATAACCAACTTTCAAGAAGCATTTAACTAATTCCATGATTCAGGGACTCTTAAGCAGCTACCATAACAAACTATGCCAATAAATAGCTTGAATGCTAAATAGCCAAACAGCTTTGCATCCATTAATATTGCTACCTCTGCCATTGTTCTTTTTTGTTTTTGTTCTTTTCCTCTGTATTCTCCATGTTCTCTGGTGCTAGTATAGAAATATGTATATAAATAAGGTTATCCATAATGGACTCCAGTGGGTTTGGGAGACAGAATGAAGTAGTCCTAAAGCAGAAATAGCTTTAAAACAATAATGGTTATGATGGGAGTGCATTATTTCATTTTATTGATATTGCCACAGGCACAGGAAATAAAGTATTTCTCTGCATTTACCAAATGTAACATAGCAATAGAGCATACACCTGTAACATAGCTCGATATGCATCTGTAAAATATTTTGCAGCCTTTGTTTTACAGAACAATGATACACATTGCATTCATTACTAATGCAACTGCAATGCTTGTAAATAATTATGCATGCTGACTTGCTCAAAGCAGAAAGACGAGGAAAACCCCAAGGCATCTGTTTTCGTATTAATCAAACATATTTATTGTGCATCACTTCAGTTGTTTTGCTTTAATGTAAAAGAAACATTTACTTAGTGCATACTTATATTTTAAACACATAATGTTATGGATGGTACATAGCTTATAGTAGATCTAATAGTTTTGGGGGTTTCTTAATTAAAACTTGCAATCACAGCATGCTGACATGCTGAAAGTACTATCATTACATTTTTCTATTCCTATAACTTGAATGAATAATCTTGATCTCCACAAGAGTCATAAAATAAAAAGAACTGAAATTGGTTTGTTGGGCAGATGCCATCGTGTTGTCATCCATGGGGACTGGTTATTTCACTAGATTAATACACTCACCTTAATGCAATGGTGTTCTTGCCTCCAGGGAAAAGCTTTCATTCCAGTCTGGAGCAATGTGACAAAAAGGTTAAAGCTTTAAAACCCAACTCATGACTACAAAAAAGCTGCAGTGGGAAATATTTCTCTCTCTGTGCAACAGTGATTAAATTAGAAAATGTGCTTAACTAAAATGATTATTCTTCATTAAAAACATTTTTTTCCTATACATTGCATGGCTCTCAAGCTACTATACTTACTTGGGTCTATCTTTTCAACTTATACTTAATATACTTACTCTATTACTCAAAAATATAAGGTTACTTTTAACAGCATGTGATTTTGCTGATGCTGTCCAAAAGAATATAGTACAGTGACCTAAATTCTCTTCTTCATTGTAATCCCTTTAGGTTATACTTGTGAAACATAAAGTGTCTTTACCAGCCCCTTAAGGATTCATCCCCCATAGAAGGAATCCCCAAGTGAGTTAAAACAAAGGAATGACTGTATGAGTCTCCTCCTTCAGAGAGGAAATGGCCACAGAAAGGACATCACTGAAATTCAGTCTTGCGTCTCCATTGAAAAAATGTATTTACTTCGGGCAATTAATAGTGTTGGCTTGAGAATGGTATTTCAAGGTTTGTTTTTGGGAATTGGCTTATAGGTATACACACACACACACACACACATTAGAATGGTTCAGGATGAGCAGCAGGGGTTATTTTATTTCTAAGAGCCTGGGTCAAACAGTCATGCAGTTTTACACAGCCTTGGAAGCAGACAGACTGTCTAACACAACAAGGCCAACAAGGACACAGTCTGGAAAAGAGAGGGAGCATGTACTACACTGCCCATAACACAAAATAAGGTACCACCAGCTAACAAGGCCCCAGAGCAGGGGGG
>NW_005842170.1:2053231-2060932 GCF_000455745.1 Alligator sinensis
GGGGGGTGAGTCCTAGTTTTAAGAGGAACAGACCAAATTAGGAAAAGGCCCGGAAAGACCAAATTAGTATGTGTGCATGTGATAAGCCATGTGAATGTATGACAACCAACCAGCAGTAGCCATGGGTGAAGAGTCATCAGGAGGGAAGGAGAATACAAAAGCAGAAACTTGGGAGTAACACAGGGTCCCTCCTTATCCCCGTCCTCCTCCCTGAGAGGGTCCCTGAGGCCACCATGGACAGAGAGTACACCACCAACCCATTTCATCCACCCCACTGGAGGGGGGGTGTGGGCCTCGGCATACCATATTCAGGCTGTTGATATACTGGCATCTGACACTTGAGAGAGCCTCAGAGTGAATACTGCATCCAGATCAGATGTATTTTGACTCTGATGACAGCCCTAGGATTTGGTAGATATATAGAATTGCTTAATTATTTGTATTGCTTCTTTTCTGTTATCACTGTGTATCAATAAATTTGCTTATTATCAAATGAAAATGTTGTGGTCAGTCCCATCCCTGTCCCCATCCCCAAATAAGACATCTGGGTCCTAAAGCCAAAGCCAACAAATACAAGTTGCTCTTACTTACTCCAATGGGGTGTTATCAGTGCCCATGCAGCTGTAAAATATGACGGCATAGAAGGGGGCTAAAAGTATGTTTCCAGTTCCTCAATTCTGTCTTGAATATAAAAAAGCTTACTCACAGGATGTGGTCCAATATGCTCAGTTACACATTCATTTTTGGGCAGTTAGAATTATAAAAATGTGGGGCTAGAAGGGATCTCTAGAGGTCACCTTGTTTTGCTCAAGGCAGGCTCATTCTTATCCAAATGATCCCATAAAATTCCTTGTCTAATCTATTTCTAAAACCATGTAATCAATTCTACAGTACAACTCCAAGACAAAACAACACAAATCAACCATAAACCAAACACACCATAATGACCCTAACCTCCCACAGGTAAAGCAGGAAGACAATAGCAGTCAGTGTCTTGATGCTGCAAGGGTTGTTAAAATGCACTTCAGAGATCCAACATCTTGGGACTTGTCTTGGGTTTCTTTCGTTTGGTTATATTCAGGTCCTTAGTTCCTGTGGTTAATCTTTAAGAATATTTTTCTGATTTCATTGTGTTTTGTGAAGTTATTAAATTGATTCATCATATTTCAGTGAACAATGTTCCCTAGAAGACAGCGAATGATTTGATTTTACCGATGAGGCAGAAAATGACTGGGGTGAATAACTCTGATATTTCAGTTATAATTATATAGGTAAACAATGGGGTTTAATTACTAAAAAAGTACATATGAATTATTTCATTGACCTTAATTTGAACACTTAAAAAAATAATTTTGCTTTCTATGATATGCAAATCCAATAGCTTGCCCTATCTTTCCTAATGACCAAACACCTCCAAGACCCAAGCTTTCCAATCATAAATGTCATGAAGAATTAAGTTTGACCTACCTCAATTTTCAATTAAATTATAAATGGATTTTTTTCCCATCTTCAACAGTGACATGTATAGTTAAGAGGAATTGTTGACTGTTGATAAAGACCTGATGACCAGAAAAGTCACTAAAACTACTACTTATAACAATGCAAGCAGAGCTGCCCAATCATTTTCTGATGATGTGGAGACATGGAGAAGTGGGGGTAGGTTGTTAGAAAATGCTGATTCATCAGAAATAAAACCTCATAGAAACATCTCAGTTTAAATGAAACTTTCATTAGGGAAGGGTTCTAGAATCTCAGATGGAGTTTCTGCTAAAAAAAACCAAAAATATCAGTTTGGGGCTGGGAGAGTCAACTAGTATGTGGGAAAAATCATTTCTAGTCCTGGTGTGAATGAAAGCAGAGATTTAATACTGTGACTATTCTAGCCTGTATGTCTGCTGTACAGCTGTTTTACTTCATACAAGTAACTAATCATCCACTGAAGAAGGGGCTTGAAACTGAGTCTACTACCTCTAAAGTGAGAGATCTGAATTCTGTCTATCTGGCTATTCTGGAAAGAGCAAGTCTTTCTCTATTTTTTACCCCCACCCCAGTATAGGTCTTCATTTCATTTAGGAGCAGAACAAGACAATTCTTCAAATCTTGATTTATTTATTTATTTTTTTTGCAAGACGAGAAAATCATTTTCTGCTGAATTTTAAAAACAAGAAAGATGTTGGACTCCAAAGGGGAGGTAATAATGTTTGTTTGTACAGTTATATTGGCTGTTTGATAGTGGTTCATTCAGTTACATGACGGGTTTGGTCTCCTTTCACTGCTCTGGCTTTAGTTACTCCCAATTTCCCCTGGATCTGAACAAAGTCAGAATCAGTCCAATTTGATGATCAATCACTAATTACACAATACAGAGAATATTTCTCAAAGTCTATTTAAATTTCAGAGTTTTTTTATGAGATGAGAGTTTATTTTCAAGAAAAGAAAGGACCAGAGTTTTACAATAATTTCTTTCTTATAGATCACCCAAATACAACTTTAGAGGAACATATTTGTTCAAAAAGTCCTCCAGAATAGAACTAGTTTTCATCTGCAGAAGTGCTCTAAGAATGAAAAACAGGTTCAAATGGGTCATCTGACACTTCTGATCTGGATTAAAAAAAATGTACAGCTAGATTGTCCATTACCTGGTTTTTAGGGATTCTTTTTCATGCATGTTGTTGTAAGGAAATATTAAAGTAGTTTAATCCTCCTCTCTATTGCAGTGTTTCTCAATGGAAGTTGAAAATTGCATAGAGGGAGTCTATCACCCCTTCTTTCTCCTCTCCCTCCTAAAGCAAAACATCAGTATTTTGCCAGAGCACTGATTGTTCGGAGATCAGGTAGGCTAATGCACACACCAGTTCACCATGGCCTGAGTTCAGAAAAGCTCATAAGATGATACTGTTATAGCTGCCTACCTAGTATGCAGCTTTTGTAAGTAAACACTAAAGCTAGGGACAGACATTACACATAAACCAGTTTAAGTGATCAGAAACTGGTTTAAACCTGTAACAGAACAGAAACTCAGTACACATAAACCAGTTTGAAAATGGCTGAACCCGGTTTGAGATAAACGTGGTTGCATGTGATATCAGACTTAACTGATTTGGCTAAACCAGTTTATGCAATGTCTGTCGCAGACCTCTTGCTGGTTTAAGATAAACCAGAGTCTCCCGGCATGCTCTCTGGGCTGGGCGGGGCTCTCTGCTCCACAGCAGAGCTGACCCCACCCCCCTGCTCCCTAGATGGAGCTCCAGCAGAGACTTGCAGGCTGCTTCCCTCCTCACCACTTGCTGCTAAATAGGAATTCCCTCCTCCCTTCTGCCTTGCAGAGAGGTGTTTGTGTATTAGCTAGCAGACCACATGCTGCCTCCAGTCCTGCTGAGTCAACAGGTAGAATCAATAGACTGAATCAACAGGTAGCTGGTAATGGCCCTCTGTTGTTATCTTAATGGTGTGATAAACACTTATCAATTCCCTGCTGAGCTAATCAAAGCATCCTGCTGGGGCCTGGTCATCCCCCTCCCCCCCCCGCCACTTCAGCTCAGTATTGTGCAAGGGAAGGAAGGGCTGTTCTAGCACCCCCCGGCTTCTAGCCTGAGACACCGCAAGCATGTGCCTGCATGTCTGGGATATCTGTGCAGTTAGAAAGTGATTTAGCCTAGCTAGGTTAGACTAACCTGAAAAGATTAAATCAATTCAGGCTCAGGCTTTTTGAAAGTCTGCCCCTAGCCTAGCTGTGAGACTCCATCTCCACATGCATGAAAGTGTACTATAATTCATTCTGACCATCCCTCCTTGAAGAATAAGGCCAAGACAGGTAGGTTCCCTATAGCAGAGGATTTGCCAAATATCCCTTCTTGCTGGACAAAATAGAATACAATCCTAACATTTTACAAATACTGTAGTTCTGTTTACATTGATTTCATGAAAATGTAGACAATACATTTTCAGCCTTGATACTATAAACTCAAGCTTGAAGCTATAGGCATCTTGCATTGAACATCTGGATCTTCAAAGTGCTTCATTTTAAAATACCAGCATAATTTCCATCAAGTACTGACTATTGCACCTATGTCTATGACTGCCATTTTCTCTATTTATGGAAAAATTAAAAACCCTAATGGGTATGGTTTGGAATAAGTGAATAAGTGAAGAAAGAAATGGCCAAAATGGCCATATGCTACTCTTCCATGGAAAACTATGCAGATGCAGCAGAGATTTAAAAATAGTAATAATAATTAAACCTACATTTTTCAAGATGGTGTCCTATCATGTCATAGTATGGACATACTATTTTTCCTATCTTACATCAAAAATAAAGACACCATAACTCAGTATCTACCTTGGCTTTCGGCTTTTTTTCCAATAGAACAACCCATTTCTCTAGTGGCCCTGGAAGTTGTATTGATCCCAGAAATCAACCCAACACCAGCTGTTCAACTTTCCCTGATCAAGCAAAGGGACCAAGCTGTAGCTGCATTGGCCATCATGTCCACAGCCCCAGCAGCTATGCTAGCAGGGCCACCTGCTGAATGTCTAGCAGATTGTGTCAAGGGGTCAGCACTACAAAAATAGCTCCTACATAATAATTTGCTTCAGGACTCTCCTTTTTTGGAACATAGAATTCACCTTTCTTATTTAATATTCTTCACAATTTGTTTCCAAAAAAATTAATGAAACAAAACTTTTACTGCTAAAATGAGATTCCACTCATATTACTTTACGATGAACTTCATAATATGGTCACTTCTCTCTTTTTGCTTGCCAGTAAAATAGTTAACATGGGCAACAACAATATTGTTCACTGACTTTAGAGTTGTACTGCATTGTAACAAAAAGTTATTATTTAAGGTTATCTATGAACATCATACACTGAGTTATTTTTGAATACTTACTATTTTCCTTCAAACAACAAGTATCTCACTTCTGCCAAAATTTTCAATAATATCTAAATGACATGGAATCCCAAGTACTATTGAAATTAATAGCAAAAGTACATTCGCACATTTATATATATAATATGTCTCTCTCAACAACAATAGTAACAGTAATATATGTATGCATGTACACATACATACATACATTACTGTTACTGTTGTTTTATATAATGTGTGTATGCACTTTTTTGCTATTAATTTCAATAGCACTTAGGATTTCAAGTCATTCATATATCTATCCATCAAGCTATACACGCCTAGATACACCCCCCCCGATCTATATTATTTTTTAATCAAATAAAAACCAGGATCCGTGGTGATAAAGGCCCTTTCTCTGCATTCATAGGCAACCATTCACCTAAAGATTCCTAAAAAAAATCTCCCATTCAAACTCTTACACAAAACTACAAGGAGCTGGTTTTCTGAAGAGCTGGCATCCGCATCTGCCCATTCCCCACACAGCTGTGGCCAGGGCATCCAAAGAAGGTGGGGTGGGAGAAAATATACACTGAAGCCAGTAACATTCATGAAGAGAAAAAAGTTCCCTCCTGGTCACTGCAAGCCACCTGCAAAAATCCCTGAATGAATGAATTACCAGGAATCTCACTGCAAGAATTACTCCTATACCCAAACCCTCCCAAGGACCACAACCTTGACATGGTGGAGAGGCTTGTCTGCCATGAATAACCTCAAGAATGATGCCATCTGGAGTTTTGTATTCCTGGTAGGGACATCTGATTTTGTAAAAGGTGGCACTGGTTTAGGTTTACTTTCAGTAAAGTACTGCTGATGAACAACAGCATCTCCACATTAAAAGAAGACACACGTAGGCATCTTCCTTCAACTGCAAGTCATATGGTGATGGGTGAGTGGTCTTAGGGACAGCTGCTAGCAATTACTTGGAGCCCTTGGTCACAGACCTACATGGAGGCAATGATGGTATGATGGATGTTTTGTACAGATGTGCAATTCAGCAGCTGTAATCATTACTGAGTAGGCCTGTTTAGGATGCACTCTGCTTACCCTGTATGGGGTGGAGGCTAGAAAAGGTGACTCAAACATAGGTCTCATTGCACCTGACTGGAAAACTGTGTCCTGTGGGATCACATGTCTGCATTCCAAATCAAGCAATTAAGTTTGCAACCTGTAACATCTAGACCCTGATGGACAACTTTAACAGTGACTGGCCAGAACAAAGGATATCACTCGTGGCCAGAGAATGTGCACAAATTGATATTTTCATTGCTACACTTAGTGAAAGAAGAGAGGGGCAGCTTACAGAGCATGATGGTAGCTACATATTTTTTTTTGGAAAGGAAAGACCAAAAGAGACAGATATTCATATTTTGCTATCAAGTTTGTTACTCAGATACCAGAATGTCTGGTTCACATCAGTGAGTGTCTTGTGACCCTTCATCTTCAACTGACCAACACACAATATACAATAGTTATCAGCAGGGATCCTGGTTTTCTCCATTTAAAAATCCCACCACTGATAAAAAATCCAAAATGCTACAATTTAGAACCAAACATATGCATTTTTCCAGAATCAAAATGAAACACCACTGTATGTATGTATGTATCAGTTGAACACAATGTTCTATTGATATATTTACAATTTTAAAGCGACTTGTAAGCTTACCAGTGCCTCAATCATTATACTAAAATAAATTCTAAATACCTATGTATTTTGGGATTTGATTTTAGTTTTTTATCATGGAAAAATCAGAGGTCCTCCTGCCCCCTTCACTCACCAGGACACTGTCCAGCTGTGCCTTCTCCCCCCCACAATTTTTTTGTGGTGCTGAGCAACCCTGATATGCTTGTGCCCTGCCCCTGTCCATTCCATTGCCCCTCACTCCCAAGCCACAGCCATCCCAGTGCCCCTAACTTCCAACCTACAGCTCCCTGGCCCTGACAGTGCCCCTCACTCCCAACCCACAGTCCCCTTCCCCACCCCCCGCCCTGCCAGAAGGGTCCCCATCTGCCAGGGCTATGGGAATCAGAAGCTACATGCTGCCCACTCCCTGTGCTGTGGGCACCAGTCACAGCCAGCTATCAGCACCCAAGCCCTAGCTGCTATGCATGAGAGGTGGCAGCTGCTGCAGCCAGAGTGGAGTGTGACCTCCCCCCAGCAGGCAGCACAGGGCCCATGGGGGTGGGAGATGTGGGCTTTCTGCTGTTTGGGTTAGGGCTTCCCACCCTTCTGTCCTCCCCTGGGGGCCTCCGTGGCCAAGCAGGTGGGACCCAGTATAGAAGGGTGGTGTGGGGCAGGGTGGGGCAAAGCAGGGAGGCTCTGTGCTGCCACTTCTGCCACCAGAATTTTTTCTCCTTTTCATTAAAAAGAAGAAAAATGTGCATTTTTCTACAGCAAACAGAAAACCTGGATCCCTCATCATCAGTGCATAAGCCTTGACCCTGGATGCAGATGACCAAACAAAAGAATTCTATTCTAAACTCAATCAAGTCCTGTCTTCTGTCCCCAGAACATATAACATTTTTCTTGGCAATTTCAATGCTAGGAGTGGGAAGGGACTCTTGAGATATGGAAAAGAACACTTAGAAAGGAAGGGTTGAAGACAGTTGATTCAAATTAAATTTTTCTCCTAAGCAAGTGTTCTGAATATGATCACATCATCACAACTTTCTTATTCCACCAAAACAACAAATGAAAGAATAAATCTTGGCTGTACCCCCTGCTCCAAAGAGTGGCATCTGGTTGATTACCTAGATAATAGTTAGGGACCTACCAAATTCACAGCAGGAA
>NW_005842170.1:2060942-2111795 GCF_000455745.1 Alligator sinensis
TTTAATCTTGCAGGCCCCCCCCCGGTGCCCCACTACCATTGCTTGGCAGAGGGGCCCTACTGCTTGCTACTTGCTTCTGATCAGTAAGGAAGCAAAAACTGCAGATTTAAATATGGCACCATTTTTGCCACTTGCCATTGATTGGCCAAAAGGCCCTGGCAGCCACACTGTCTGTTGCTGACTTGCCAGGGGGCAAAAATAGCACCATATTTAGAACCATGGTTTTCACCTCCCTGCTGGTCAGGAATGAACTGTGGGGTGCGTGGTGTCTCCTTTGATTTTGCAGGGTCCCCCATGCACAGCCCCCACCCCCCACCATCCCAGCTTGTTGCTCATTCCTGATCAGAGGGAGGTGAAAACAAGAGTTTTAAATATAATGCTGTTTTTGCCTCCCAGCCAGTCAGCAACAAATAGCATGGCTTCCAGAGCCCATCAGCCAATCAGTGATGAGTGGCTAAAATGGCACCATATTTAAAACTGTAGCTTTTGCCTCCCCACTGATCAGGAGCAAACATCAAGCAGTGGGGCCCCTCCACCAGTCAGCAGTGCCGGGGTGCACAGGGGAACCTGCAACATTAAAGGAGCCTCCCTGCACCCCATTCACACCATGAATCTGGTTGGTACCTAATTATAGTGCACACCTGGGAGCACTGCAGTGTCCATATTAGCAGAGCATGTGACTGCTGGATGGATCATCATTTTATACATTCTGTTGCATCCATATTCCAGAAGGGAGATAAATAGATTGTGTAGCAATTATCATGGCATTGCACTCCTGTCCACAGCTGGAAGTATCCATGTCCACGTTCTCTTTAATAGATTCACTTTCCTCACCGAGGAGATTCTACTTGAGGCTTAATGTGGCTTTAGACTACTCAGAGGTATAATAGATATGATCTTTATTGCTACATAGCTGCAGGAGAAGCACCACAAGCAAGACCAAAGCCTTTACATATCCTTCATTGCCCTGAGTAAGTCCTTTGATGCAGTCAACAAAGAAGCCCTATGGAAGAACCTGAGATTTGGATGCCCAACAAAATCTGTTACCACCATTAGACTTCTTTACAACAATGTGAACCCCCCACAAACTAACCAGTTGCTCCTCCATACATTCATTAGAGGGCAATCCTTGGAGAATGTTGAACATTTCCCCTACCTGAGTATCCATCTTTCCCAAAAATGTTAACCATAGCCAACAATATTGACCACTAGATAAAATCTGCCAGTGGTGCCTTTGGATGCGTTAAAAAAATGTATCTTTAATGATCATGACATCAGTTTGTAAATCTTTAGTTTCAGTCTAGCTGGAACTATTAAGGAACTTGGTTGTAATAGGAAAATAGGTTTAACTGAAAAAAATCTGGGAGCCAGAATCACAAAACCAGGCTGAGGAAGCAAGAGGTGGTTTTCCCCTTCTTTTTCCCTACTACCCTAGTAGCATCTATATCACCCCCTTCCCCTTCCCCTTCTCCCATCCAATAAATTCTGTATAGTAGATGTTCTCTACCGAAAAGGAGGATATGTGAGTTCAAGTCCCCTCAGGAAGAGGATATACAAAATTATATATATCAATCCAAACTAATACTTTTTTCCCCCTTCATTTCTTTGTATTGCTAGCTGAACTCCCCCCACACCCCATTTGCTTTCCATTCCCCCTCCCCCTCCCCACTTCTCCTCCTCCTCCCCTGCAATTAAAATGATTAGAAACTAGCTCTGTGTTGATCAGGCTGTTCATATCACTCTTCGTTCTATGCTTATAGCTTTCTTGGTATTTTAGCAGTATTTGTAGCTTAGGTTTTCCCATAACACCCACCACTGAGTAATCTAAAGCTCCATTTATCAAGGCAATTAATCACTTACTTAACTTTAAGCATATGCTGAAGTGCATGGTACTTGAGCACTACTTTACTTTAAACTTGTGCTTTGCTGATTTGATGCCTAAGCCCTGCATGAACATTGAGCATAATGAACACTTTGTTATCCATGTGACAGTCGCATCTAATTTCATTACATTGATTCACATTGTTAAAGCGATAATCAGTAATTAGAGAATATTTAATGCCTATTATGATACTATCCCATTCCCTTGAATTTAATGGCCAAACTGTTTCATTCAATACCAGTATGAAGTGTCTGGAAGGAAATATCACATCTCAAATACGTCTTAAGCTATGCCACTTTGTAGCACTTTTGCCAGTTCTTCAGCATTCTGTACCTTTAATGGCAGATGTCCCCATGTTTTTCTTCATAAGAGATTATCCCAATCAGATCAGCCAATACTATCAAGGGGAAATACTGACTATTACTACATTTAAAATCCCAATGCCTTGTTCACAAGGAAGGGAAAAAAAAGTGAGGATTAGTACATCTGCAGATCCATTTCCAATAGAACAACCTTAGTGGAACATGAGCCGATTCTCATTACACTCTTAAATACTTTCCTTGTGGTCTTCAGCTCTCATAACTCAAATCCTTTATAGCAGCCTATTCAATTTATTATTAAATCTATTAATCTCTTCTGGCTTTCAATTACAGAACATGTAAAGTAAGTATAAAATATATGGGTGCTCTTTTTAATATATTGCTATAACAGGACCATAATATTTTGTCAAAAAAAGGAAAAGTTACATCTTTAATACTCAAACATCTGACATTTAAAGACCAGTTCAATAATATGCTTCCTATTTGCAACCATAAGGACAATACAGAGCCTAATATGATTTTAAAACTATGAAAATATATGGTCCTAATACAACCACACTGAAGTTCAGGTGAGAGTGACTTTTGTTAGTTAACTCTGTTATGTTTAATCAGACTGTTCCTGGATGAATACTTATTTTATAAGGAAGTCCATGCTCTTAGTGAATCAATTCTTGTTATCACATAATGCAAAAACTATTTTTTTCAATGTTTGTCATAGAAAATTATAGTGGACTGTGCCTTCACTACTGAGGCACTGGTACAAACAATCTTCAGAGAGAGCAAGCTTACACCTGGCATGCTTGCTCTGTTTGCACTTCTGAATGTCATGGAAAATGAAGCTCTTCTCAATTCCTTCAGAAATCAGGCATGAGAAAACACAGTACATATAACTATATGGCAGAAACAAAGGCTTATGAAGAACAGGCGAGGGGTTAAGTTTGTTTCCCTTCACTTCATCATGCTGTAGTGACCCAGGTGGATACACTGTTAGGGATCCAGGAAAAGAATGCTGATAGATAGGCATAACATTATGCCCAGGTTATCAGGGGGGTTTACAACTACCTACAACCATCCCCTGGTCTCAGATGCAGGACTCTGCTCAGTATTCAGCAACCCTGTTTTCTAGGGTAAAGTAGAATCCTTTGACCTTTCTAGCTACTTCCCAGACTTTCTTGCTTCTCCAGATAGTACCAAAGTATAAGGGCTTTTCTCGTGTTTCTTTTGTTCAATACAATTTGTTTGATTTAAATAATGATAACTTCACTTCTGTCTTCTGCTTTACATCTTACATCATGATTTTATCGTCAGTGCCTAATCTTGTGAAAAAGCAGCCACTAGACGCCAACACCAGCACCTTGTGGTTTCAGTTTTTAGAACCAGAGGAAGTGGGGCAAATGTGACATAGGATCAAGTACTATCTGGACAATACAGTAATACCAGTGAAAATGACTAAAGAAAAAGTGCTGTCAAATACACAGAATAGACAAACTGGAAAAGAATGGGGGAAGTTCTTTAGTCTCTATTCCTTGCGGTGGTACTGCAAGTTATTTGCAACAGACATAATATAATTTTCAGATATTTCAGAAATAGGATTAAGTCTTAGCAATTTTTTTTTATGTTGTGTTGGATTGAATTAAAAAACTTTCACCAGAACTGGTGGCCATGAAATCAACCTTCCATCCATGGCTAAATGAGGGCGCAGTTAAATGCCCCTTTTTATAGTAAGAGCTGCATGGACCTGAATTACAAACTGAGCATTAACTACGGCCTACAGGGCACTTGCCTTTCTAGGCACTGATAGAGCAAATTTAGGAGCTATGGCATTGACTGATGGATCTGCATATGTCTGATTTCGAAGAGAACCAGAAGTTAGGGCAGAAAAACTAAGGGCACCCACTCAGAATAAGCACTGAGTACATGATCTGGGAAAAAGCAAAAAAAGAAAGAGATTTTGGGCTAAGTGCTTACTGGAAAGGTAGCTTGTGAACCAAGAGACTGTCTCTTGTTTGATTCCTGCTATGGTCAAGGAAACAGGACTTTGTGCAATAATCAGGTGGCATCAAAAACATTCCCGACTTCATCATCAGTTTCTCCTCGTAATGGAAACAACCTGTAGTACCCTGGGCTTTTGGTTAAAATACACAGAGCGTAAGGACGTACCAGCATGAATTTTATTTCCTCCTGTGTCAGTTTCTAGTTGTGTTTAGGATCCGTTTACTCTAAACTCCTTCATAATTCAAGCATTGATGAAAAAGAGTAAAGGATGACTGAGCATGAAAATTAATCCACAAGCTCATGATATAATGTTCAGCAATATAAATATGCAAAACTGCTTTTTAAGTAAGTTTAACGTTTATTGAAGTTTCTGGATCAGTCTGCAGACTTAAAGCTTCTTTTATCCTTTGATACAAAACTAAAAGCAGAAAAGCAACCTTAGAAAAAAACCTCGCCAATAATATCTCTGAACCCTAATATGAAGAAACTACCTCCAGAAGTAGAGATTATTTAGAAACCTCACCTCTCTGCCAATCTCAGGAGCTTAATAGTGATAATTTTGGTACTTGTTCTTACAATGTCTACTAGTAATTGGACCTGTGCCACTAAGATCCTCCACAGAAGCCAGCAGCACCAAATATTTAAACAAAAAAAAAAAAAAAAAAAAAAAAAGAGACCACAGCATAGCATAAAGATACACTATCTAACTTGCATATAGGTAGTAGTTTAGCTACAGGGCACAGAGGTCAGAGCAAGCTAATTTACTATCAAGATTTCTGTGACTGTAGTGCAAACTTACTTTCACCTAGAGATGAAAGTCTCCACAGTTTCTTTATCAACCTTCTAAAATACAGTTGTGAAATTTCTCTTAACAGTTTTATATTGACAACTAACTCAGTTCAGGTTTGCACTTATCATCAGCTGAAAAAACCTTCTCCAACAAGCTTAATGTGTCATCCTGTGAAAATCATATCCTTTGGCTGACCTCTCTGGTGTTTAACAATATTCTCCCAGGGAAATATAAATATTGATGTAACAGAGATAAAAAAAAACTTAGAAAAAGCAAGGGATGTTTCAGCATAGGAAAAGACATTGGGTTTTGGAGGTTTTTTTGGAAAACATGAGGGCTTCTTGTAGAGGTCAAACATGGAGGGATAGATTTAATTCCTAATCTTTGCACAAAACAGCCAATTGACAAAATCTACTTGCGACCAGGCAGGAGTGTATAGTCTGCAATCTATCATGGCTGGAACAATGCATGCATCAGCTTTTGCATCTAAAAGTATAACTACATTTTATATAACAGCTGGGAAAAGCATAAGAAGACCTGAGTATAAGGAGATTTCCTCATCATCTTCACTTGTTCACCTACTTACTTTAATTAAAATTATTTCAATTTTTGTTTCTGCCATCTTTCACCTCTCAAGAAACCTCCAATATTTACAACTAAATATGCTATCATAATACATAAAACATGCATTTAATATACAATATTGCAGAAATCTCCACTTTGCTGATACAGTTTAAGTGTCTAAAGAACTCTATGAAGAATGGAAATTGCATTCCATGAAAGAAAAAAAAAAATCACCCCCAAAATCAGGATTAAAAAAAAATGTGAATAAAAATGTGAATTATGCAGGAAGAAATTTCTAGGGGAGGAGGGTATTAATGATATGATTTATATGCTACTCTCCCCAAAAGAGGCTTAGCATAGTTTACAATAAAGCAAGAATAAAATATAAAACATCAAATATTAAAATAAGGTAGTAAGCAATAAAGCAGTTCCCCAAATGTTATTTCAAAATGTAACCTTCCCTGTTAAAAGCCTGTCCACAAAAACAATCTTAAGTCACTTCAGGAAGATGGCTTGGCTTAAGAGTTCCAAAGTTGAGGAGTGACTTCCAAAAACAACCTCCCACATTTTCACCTAATGAACTCAGCCCACAGGTGGAACTTGCAGGAGGCTGCTGTTGGCTGCTCTTAGGGATTATGATGGAGCATATAGCATATAGATCCTGATAGGTCATAACCAGCTTCTTGAATTGCACCTGGAAAGCTTTTGGAAACCAAGGCAAACTCTGGAGCAACTCATGGTTGCCCCATGTAAGACATATAGCAGTACCCTAGCCTTGATGTTATAAATGGTAGATCAAAATCTGAAAGAAAGGTCATAGCCTCCTTACTTGATGGAATTGGTGAGAGCAGCTCCTAAGCCAATGCTGCCACCTGAAGATCCAGGTGCAGCAGAGGATACAGGAGCAACCTAAAGCTGCCAAGTGACAAGAGGAGGATGAACCCAATCAGTGATAGGTGGCTATATTCCATCCAAATCATAAGCCTTTTGCTAATTACTGTAACCTCCATCTTCTCTAAATTCAGCTTTAATTGGTTCACCCATATCCAATCAACATCTCGTGCCAGGCATGGACAGAGGACCAAGACTGTAGGACCTGGGTCAGATGAAAAAGAAAGCCAGATTTGGGTCATAAGCATTGTCGCAGGGCACTAAGGTGTCCTGCTCCTTTAAGGGCTGAAACTACTAGGGAGAGGGCCCTAGCAGTCAGTTGGGAGCCCCAGCTGATGGTTACCAGGGCAGCCAGAATGAGGTAGTTGGCCCACACCTGCCAGCAGTTAGCTGACCAGAAGGGGAAGGGCCTGGCATATATATAAACCCCAGGGCTTGGGCCAGAAAGGCAGTTCTCTGCCAGTGGCCAAGGAGGATGGAGCCCTCCTAGATGAAGCAAAGGGAAGAAGCCTGACTGTAAGTTCTGATTCTGCTAAAGTTAAGGGACAGAGCACACCCTGTGTGGCTTGAGTTATGGTATAGCCTAGGGGCTTGCACTTTTGACTTTTGTTTATAACACTGGTGGTTTGGATGAGGCTATTGGGGAAGGAGGAGGCCTCATTGGGGGCCCACTACAGTGCAGGGACCCTGGCACCAGAGAGGGAACAGTGTTCTGGGGTGCACCGGCCCTGGCACCAGAGGGCACAGTGTTTGGGGGTGCACAGACCCCAGAGCCAGTGTGGGTGCAGAGAGACAGGGCTGCGGAGAGCCCTGTGATGACCCAAGGGCTGAGTGAAACCGAGGCCTCAGAGGGATGCTGTGTCAATACCATTTGTGAGGCTTGGGGCATGGTAAAGGGGTGGTTTGGAGCCACGCATATAGCCCATAAGGCTGTAGGTGTCCTGAGACATCCATTTTGAAATGGGACCCACGAGGGGTCTGAGAACCAGCGGGGTTCAGTGGCATCCATCAGGACCGTGTCCAACTAGACTTGAAGACAGCCTCCCTATTTATTATAATTACACTAAGACATGGCAGGTGACCAAATTGGCATGGATGAGGGGCCCTAGGGGTATCATGGCCATCCTTGCGGACCCCATCCCATGACAAGCATGTTAAAGGCACATCACCCCAAATCTCTACATGCTGTTATCCAGTGGCCTGAGATACATATTGAACAGGAGTGGCAACAAGATGGAGTCCTTGAGGACCACACAGAAGAGGTCCCAAAGAGACCTATCACTACCCTCTGAAACCTCTCTGCTTGGCAAGAGCATAACCAATTAAGTGCAACTCTGCAAATACCCACCATGATTAGGTACCTACCTAAATCACAGAGAGACAAAGGGCTTTTCATAGCCCACTTGTGGTGCACAGAGCTGATTTCCTGGGCACTTCATGGTGGCCCCACCCCTCAGCAGTGATTGGCAGAGAGTCCCTGGGAGGAGGAGAGATGAGGAGATGGCTGCCATCTTGATTGCTGGCTGCCCTTCATGCTGCCACACCCCTCAGTGCCAACTGGTGGAGAGGCCCCGGGGGGTGGGGGGAGGGAAAGACAAGCAGGCAGCCACCATCTTGTCTGCTGCCCTTTCTGCCACCCCACCACCTGGCAGCTTCTGTTCCTTGCATCAAGGATCACTGGCTCCCACTGGGGAGCCAGCACTTTATTTTTATCGTTGTTGTTGTTGTTTTCACAGATATCACGGTTTCCACAAAACCATGAATTAAGTAGGTACCTAACCATGATCAATTGTATCAAACTGTATGAAAGCTCTAATAGGATCAACAAGGTAACATGTATCTTGTGAATCTCTGGGAAAACTATCATTAACCAAGGCCACCATTGCAGTCCCTGTACTATATCTGGGACAAAGTCATAGTGACAGAGTTCCAGGAATGTTGCCAGGCCTGTTCAATGACTTTCACCAAAAAGGAAAGGTTGGAAACAAGGCAATAGCTGGCTGGGGAGTCAACATTGAGAGTTCCTCTTTTTTTCTGAGTAGGGACTGAGCAGAAATAAATAGCTCCTTAGCTGCCCACTTGACTGAAACCAGAAAGAGTCAGTTTCTGTCTTTCAGCCATGAAAGCATACAAAACCAAAATATTCTGTTTTCCTGCATTACCCAGATTACAAGTAACCTTGAAGACTGGCTACTGATAAAGGCAAGGAACAGGTCTACAGCCTGACCTTTTATTGCTTGCCCCTCAAAACACAAAAAGAGTGATCTGAAAGTCTATTTGGCTAGCTGCAACAGCACAATATAGACAACACATACCTATATCAGCTGGTGAGAATCAAGGTGGGGTAAGAGTGGTAAATAGGCCAGCAGCAGGTCTTCTGGAATTTGCTGAATTCTCCCAATTTTCCTCCAACCTATACCCTATAATTATAGATGGCTGCTTCTACATATTCTAATAAATATTCTTTGATTGGTTTTATTTAAATGTCTTTGTTTCACTAAAACTTTGGAGACTGGACTGAACTACACCTCTTGTGGACTTGGAACATGTCAGTTAGCTGGGATTCATGTCTTTGGGAAGTAAAGGGAGGATTTCTTATCTCCTCTCTGACAAGGCTGTTTTGTTTTTACAACTTATCTAAGAATCTTAACAAAAATATATCTATTATAGCAACACAATATCAAATACATTTTGTTATAGCAATCACTACTAACAATTTAAAGTAAAGCTATATAGTATATTTGGATTATTTAATGTATAGTCTTCCCTTATAACGTCTCTTTTCAGGCCTTACACTCTGTTTAATTGGATCTCATCCACTGGCTTAGCTGGACATGTTGAATGCATCCTGTACTGATTAAGTTGGTTGTCATACCTGCAATAGTTCACTCTATAGTCACTTAGAAACAGACTTTTGGCCCTAGCCACACTGCAGTTTAGACTAGGCCCTTTGAAAATGATTAAGGCTGGCAACAATCTCCACTTTGATAACAATGTTTTTCATCTTCAAGATGCATCATCACCCAAACCAGGTCACTGCCAGCACCTAACAGGAAAAAAAAAAAATCAATGTTTAAAAAAAAAAAATAAAATAATAATAATAATAATAATAATAAAAAAAGTGTTTTTTTTGTTTTGTTTTGTTTTTTTAAAAGACAAGACTATAGTAAAAAAAACAAAGCCAAGACTGATTAAAGTAGATAGCTAAACCTGCTTTGGGATTCTCCCCAGTTCTCAGTGCTTCCTTTTTTTCCCTTATGTCCACTGAAATTTAGAATAGGTTTTCTAAATTGAGAGAGAAGAGTTAATGTATGAGTTCTCCTCCACTCTCAAATCTAGTAGACATTATGATAGTGGAAAGATTTATTTGCTAGCTTTTTTTTAAGTAACTGGCATTCAAAGAAAATCCTAATTTTATGTAACATAAAGTTACAAGGGCAACCTCTAGAAAAGAATTCTAGCAGCAGTATCATTCTTATTGGTTATTTTCAATAAGACACAGTCTTATATCCTTGTAAATGAATAAAACTATGTGGAGAAAATGTACCCAAGTCAGGTGAGAGGTGGCGGGACGCCGCACCAGCAGCCGATCATGGCAAAAGTGAAACCGTGGTGGCTCCAGCCACCGTGGGTGAAGATCAAAGGAAAACCCCATGGTAGAGCCAGGAGGAGCTGAGAACAGCTCCCATGTCTGCCTGGGCACACTTTACAAAAGAGTGCTGGGGGCAATTGGCTGGGCGGATGCCCGGCACCGAGATAAAAGGCCCAGCATGAAGGAAGATGGGGGGGACCAGAAACAGTGTCCCCAACCAGCCCAAAGGGGCCAGAGCACCTGGGTGATCCTGATGAGGGGACACATGCTCAGAAGGAGAGCATGATGGGAACACTGGGCCAGTGAGGGCTCAAGTTGCAGTTCACAGTGCCGGTGTGGACTGAGGTTGGCAGCAGTAGCAACTGGGACACTGACTGATACAACAGGGATGAAACCCTGATGTGGACAACAGGTAGCAGGTACCAAACCCAGGGAGGAAATCAAGGAGGAGTGAAGCCCGGGTGAAGTCAGACGCTGCGTAAGCCAAGAGCAAAGAGGGGCCATGGGGGATGCTCGGTATCACCAGTAGTCAATGACCACAGCCCCTAAGAAATCGAGCAACAGGGAGGATCAGAACATCGGCCCTGATGGACAACATCACAGTTGGTGTTAGGCGGGGTGTAGGGGAGGTGGAGCCCCAAGAACAAATAACTGTGAGAACCACTGAGGGAAAGTACCAGGGGAGGCAGGACCAGACATCGTCCTCCTGATAGGAAACTACTTAACATCAAGGATGTGGCAGGTGAGACCCCTGGGGAACTGACCTGAGGCCACTCCCAATAGCCTGGCCATACAGCCCAGGAAGCCATGGTGAGGTTCGAGAAGAAACCAAATACGCGATGCTCGGGGGAGAGGCACAAAAGGTTACAACCTATTAAAATAATACACTTGGAGTTGGACTAAACTTTCATGGTTACAGAAAGGAGGGAATATGTTAGGATTTTGCCTGTTTGCCCATGTCCCCAAGCCAGAGACATCACATTAGGAAAGACTGGAACTCTAGAGTAAACTGTAAATGTTCATAGCTACTATTCAGGGTAATTTAGTAAGGAAGTTAGAATCTCTCTGAACAGGGAATAAAGAATCTACTGTTTCCCTATGCCATGATGTCATGGATCTCTGATCTCTACAGGGCATGAGAAACAGGACAGAAAAAGGGTCCATAGAGGTTGGCGGGGGAGAGAGAGAGAATAGACAGGCCGAGAGAGAGCAGACAAGTGTGCCCTTCATCATCCCAGTCATAACCACCCAAAACTAGCACATAACTAGCAGCAACACAGAGAGAGAAGAGGCTTAAAATGCAGAGGACTCTGAAAGAACTTGCATAGTGAGGCTAGGCAGAAATAAGGAATGAGGATGGAAAAGTAAGGAACATTGAAATACATGTCCCATATTAACACCAGTTTTCTTTCTTAGAGTGCCATATGACCCTATTTCACACACAAACAATAAGTGAAAGTGGGAAGAAGAGGGGATCAGATTGGATGCTCTCATTTTGTCGAATTGCCTAGTGGACCTCCACTATCCTTGGTCAGTATTCTTGAGAGAGAACCTCAGCTGCCCGCAGAAAACCAGCAGTAGACCCTCCACAAAGCCTTCCTGACAGGAGGCATTCAGCTAAAGAAAGTCTAAGTATTAATTAAGACATGGAGAACCTGAGAGAAATCAAAGACTAATAACTGAAAACCTTATCAGGATAGAAAAAACCCTGATGCAAGGCTGAAAGTTCAAGGAGTCTATTCTAGGGGTTTGTATTTCTTTTGTGTTGATATTTCATGCCTGTCATAGGTTGTTCTTAGATACAGGTTTCACTATCTCACTTTTTCAGAAAGGGGATGTAGAGTTTGTTATGAATGTTTCAGAACTGCTGCGGGTAAGAGTCTGTATAAGGAAACAAGTAAGAGTCTGTGTAAACAGCAAATAATTATGGTCTGCTATTTCCCCTGAGCACCCACTGGGTCTCTAACCTTTACTCCTTGCAAGTTCAAACTTAGGTGAGAAGTGGAAAGGCATGGAATAGAGCATATGTTTCACTGATTGAAAGGGTGACAGAGCTTTTCTTGCAGCCTAGGGCCCCAGGAGGAAATCTGATATTGCCCTTCTGCACCCTTCTCAAGCATGAGCTGGTGGTTAAGAGCCACCATCTGCCTTTTTATGTGCAAAACTATACAAAAACAGCAAAGCAAACATCTTAAACTTGTACTTCATAAAGTATTCAATGTGCACCTACCAGGCATAAAACTCAGGAACATTAAAAAGGGTTGGATTTTGAAAGTTTTTAAGTTTTTTATTTGGCAAACTTAACAGTTACTTACACTATGAATGTTAAAATTCAGATATTGAAAAATTCAGTCTAATACATTTTATAGTCAATATCATCAAGCTCTTTTCCTCCCTCCCCACTTTCCCTGCCTGCACCCCCCCCCCCCCCAAACCAAACAAACACACACACATTCTCATAACTTTATATTTGGAGGTAGAAGGTACTGGGTGAAATTTTATTCCAATGCAAAAACAGCTAAATACATTTAGTAAAAAGAATCATGACTCAGCCTGCCTACACACGTGCTGATTCGCATTCTAATTAGAATGCTCCTGCACAACCTCACTGTCACATCTATAAGCCCCTGCAGGTTTAAAAATGGCTGCCGGGGTGCTTTAGCTAAGATTGTCAAATGTGGATTAGATAAAAAGCAATGTTTCCCAACTGTTTCCAGCCCAAGGCACACCTACATTAATAAAAATTTTCTGCGGCACACCTGTTAAGGCATTCCCTATCCTCATAGCTATTGTAGCTAATTATCGTGGCAAAATTCCATGGCACACCTGTTCATTTCTGATGGCACACTTTTGTGTGTTTCCCAACCATGGCACACTGGTTGGGAAACACTTAGGTAAAGCATCCCACAGCCATTTTTTAAACCCTCAGGGGCTTAATATAGTGAACCATTTTAATTAGAGCAGCTCTCCGGGAACCACTCTATGTAACCTCCCCCCACCCCCTCCAAATCTTAAGCACACACACACACACACACACACACATTATATATATATATAGCCTAATTTTTAATTCTTGCATTTTTGTACCAGGAAAATAAAGCATTCATGCAGCAAGGCAGCAACTCTAACATCAACTTAAATTCCACCCCCACCACTTCGGTTAGTGTTCCTGCCTCGCTTCAATATCCATTCCCGTGCTGCCTTGGCAGGGATGCCTGGTGGTAGGCATAGTGTGGCTTCATTCAACCTCTGAAAGGGGCCTCAGTCACCCTGGGGAAGACCCCAGAACTCACCTGCCACAACTTTGAATGTACCTTCAGTACATTCCCCGACTGAATGTACATTCAGTGGGGTCCCCGACTGGAGGTCCCTCGAGGTCAAACGCTCTGCCTGATGGATATTCTTGGGACTCCACCTCCCCTACACCCCTTCTACGCACCAGCCTCCACTGAGCCACCTGATCTTAATGCAGTCGGCTCTCTGGTCCTGATGGTCTTTACTTCTCATGCCTCTTTTGTATCAGATCCTAGTCTCTTCCTTCTTTCCTGCAGGTCATGGGCCTGCTGTGGGTTCACCCCTTTAAGGATGCTTCTCCCTCTGCATATTGGCTATTTGATAATTCCCGTGGGTCGCCAAAGTATCAGGGTGGTACCCCGATCCCCTCATTAAAGGTGTATCAGTAAAACAGAAACAAAAAGGAACACACACAGGTGGAAAAGAAAGAGCAACAATAATGCACAAAGAAAAAGAAGGCAGGTAAATCAAAAGGGGAGATCAGACTAAACTGCTTGTCCTCCCTTCCTGCCTTAGAACCTGTCTGCCTGCATCCTCTGATGCTACTCCGCTCTCAGACTTCCCTGAGGGCTTCCTCCCGTCTTTTCCCCGGTCAGCTTTTTTCCGGGGTTGCAGGTTTCTGATGGGGAGGGTACCCGTTGTCCCCTGCACTTCTGCTGCTCTTCCTGGAGCAGAATCTTCTCCTGCCCACCAGTGCTATCCATGACCTGTGTGAAGGTGAGTTATTTTTGCTGCCACCTGAGAGGTTTCTCCCCAGGCGGGGTCTGTCTCTATATGCCAGCATTGCCTGCCACCAGTGGAGAGATCCTGCAGCCTCTGCTGCTTCTCTCACTCCCCTGACCTGCTGGCTGGTGCCTGCTTTTATTCCCACCAGCCGGCGGTCATTTGTTATGTCACCCACTGATCCCAGCTGTAGATAAGCACAGCTGATGAACTGCATGGGCTTCTCTCTTTGGTGTTGATCATCCAGCATTTGGATTCCTACAGCAGGTGAGTAACTCGTGATTTTGGGGGCTTTCTTTTGTGGGTGTGTAGCCCCCATCCCAGGTCTCCCTATGAGGGGGGTTTCTTGCTCCCCCATGATTGTACCCTGGGACAGTTAGGAATTGCTAAGACTGATAGCTCGGGGTAGTTTTCCTGGCCCTGACCTATAATGCAAACCTAAGTGTTAGATCTAGTACCAACTGTCTTCATCCTATTCTGTACTATTTGATCAGCAAAGCTATAGTGACTCCTCAGATACACTAAAATCCCTGTTTATCTGGCACAAGTAGGAAATGGGGAGTGCTGGGTATCTAAAAATGCTGGTTATCCAAGGCTGGCAGTTTTTGGCTGGACATGGAGTGGGGTGGGGGGTGCAGGCAGCTGCACACAGAGTGAGGGATGGGGCGGTGGTAGTGGCTGCACACAAAGCAGCTACAGCTCAGGGTGGTGGGTGCATGAGAGCTTTCCCACCCCCTCCCCTGTGTCCGGCCAGCTGAAAATTCTGGTTAATAGAGTGTTCTGGTTACTCACATGCTGGATAACAGGGATTTTACTGTAGTAATTATTCTCATTAATATTACCGTTTACAAAAGGTCTTGATAAATTTGCTATAAGTTCACCTAGAGAGGCAATAGAATCTCCACCTTCGGAAGTTTAAGGCCTGGCTTGACAAAGCCCTGGCTAGAATGATCTAGTTGGTGTCCTCCCATTGTCCCTTCCAATTCTAATTTAGTTTGATTCTATCTATGGAGGAAAAACAAACTCCCATCAGAAAAGATTCCTCTGTCACACAATGAAAATGTGGCAACCTAACATTACATATATACAAATCACCCAAACATCTGCAATCTTAAAAATAAAATTAAATAAAAAAAAAAAATATCAAGAGATCCATCTCATTTTATCAAGTTCTTTTACTCATCATTTTATGTTTATATTTTTTCAGGCTACTTCCATTAGAGACTTTTCATAACCTTGTAATATTTTAACACATAAGGCAAACTTCTCATCGTCGACCTGTGCTTATTTTTTTAAAGAACTTAATAAAAAATATGTATAAAATAATACTGAGTGCATCTTGAATATTACAAGTATAGCTTTAAATTTAAAAAGTAGTGCCAGTGAAATACAGCATACGTGGGCGAGTCATACATATTAATGCCCTAAGTGTGTCATTTGCTTTTACTTGAAGCAAATTGCATTTGTCTTTTAGGATTCAGGCTCAGCCTACCATGATTTTAACTATTAGCAGTTGTATTACAAAGCACTACAATGAAGAGTGTGAATTAAAAGTGTGTCAGTTGTTGTTCTGATGCACCATTTGCACTCTGCATGTGTGTCACACCCCTGAAGCATTAGCCACTAAATTCATGTTGAAAATTCTTTGGAGAACTATAACTCTTGCCAATAAATGGATAAAATAATCAAGTTGAAATGCAACTGTAGCTATTATTATACCTTCATGTTTTCAATTTTTAACTTTCTTTTAAATTATGATACCCATTTTTCTGAAGAAATCATTTAATTTGTACAATGTTGTTATCTAGCTCTAGTGTGTTACAGAACAATAAAATAGTTTAACAGATTACCCTGAGGCAAGGCTGGATATTACCCTATTGGTGTTCATTTAGTTTATCTTACAAACATTTTCCTATGAGGAAATTAGATCAACCACATCAGATGTGGTAATTTTCATCAAGTATTTTTTATTGCATTCAGAAATACCTGTTTTCTTTTCCTGTAGTTGAGACCAATTCAGAAACATGTCATCGTGCCAACTGATTACAAACAGTTTAATAGAAAAAGGAATCAGTTTTAGCATATAATAACTAATTTTGTTCTAATATTAAACAAATGGCACTAACGCATAGACTGGTCAAAATCTCAGTATAAATTTTGTTGCTGGAACTCATATCTACCATTAATAAAAACAACACTTCTATCATTGTGGAGTCAGAATGGATACAATTATTCATGTTACTTTGGACACATTATTGTATCTGCCATTATTATGCCTCAAAATTGTAGAATTTACACTTTATATTATAAACCCACTCTTCCCCCAGGTAAAAATAAATTACTGGCATTGCTGACCCTTTGGAGTTAACGCAATTACTTCCATAAGAAACAAAATGTAGGAACAGGTTTTAAATGTTCTATTTATGCTTGACAAAAAAACAAACCAAAGCAAAATGAACCCAAATTAAATGGCACCCAATAATGCTTTCTAATCTTTTAGTAGAATTATCTATAAAAACATAATGCAATGCAATCCCTTTAGATATTGGAGAGTGATTCTTACATATTCCTTGATTGGAAGTGCTCAAAAGTATAAACTTAAAAAAAAATTTTTGGATAAATTAGCAAGGCCCAGATTTTCTCTGCGTTTCCAGCTGTAATTTAGCCCACCACTAACAGCTAAAAACTGTAATGGCAATGCCTCTTTCCTCTCATTATTTTGAATGTCAGAGAAGCATCTTTGTCTCCATTAGAAAGACGACTTAGAAAGAAAATAAATAATAAAATAATCAAATACTTGAGATTACAGCATGAGTAAGATCTCAGAACTAGAATTTTTTTTCTATTTGTAACGTTTCGTACATAGCATGTTAAAATAATTTTAAAAACAGTATTTGATTAATCTTCACATCACCACTGTGAGATAAGAAAAGATCAAGTAGGATCATATTAAGAAATAGACACTTGCCTTTGGCTTCATCTCGTGCAGTCACATGGTGACATCAAAATAACACTTCACTTTAAAAATGAAGTAGTAATCATTCCTAGACCTCTCTTGTCAACCTTGCCCATTTTCAGGCTGCCAAAGCTAAGCTATAAGAGTATAGCTAAAGCAAAGGGTTCCCAAAACTGTTTTTGAGGCTAGGGACAAATGTTACACATGAACCAGTTTAAGTGATCAGAAACTGGTTTAAACCTGTAACAGAAGAGAAATTCAGTGCACATCAACCAGTTTCAAAATGGCTGAAACTGGTTTAAGATAAACCTACTTGAACGCAGACTTAACTGATTTGGATAGGGTGACCACCATAGAGGATATTCTGTTTGTCCCCTGTCCTCTATTGATGCAAAACCTTTATGTCCTGTATTTTTCTCTTGAAGAAAGCCACAGCCACAGCCCTGGCTTTTCCCAGCATGTGGGTGGAGGCAGGGCATTGAGCTAGGTCTGTGCCAGGTGGCTAGCGGCAGTGGTGCTGGGAGCAGAGAGGTGGCGAAATTTTGGGTGAATGCAGCATCCTTCCAGCCCCACCAGTGCCTGCTCTGAGCCCAGACCCCATCAAGAAGAGCCCCACACAGCCCCGGTTGCAACCCACTCCTCCCTGCCCCACACAGATCCAGGGAGCCCACGCCACCCCCATACCCTCCCAAGGTTCAAGCAGTGGCAAGAGCCACCCCCCCAACATGAACCGCTGCTCTGGCTCTTCCCCCCACCCCACCTGGGCAGCA
Source organism: Alligator sinensis (assembly GCF_000455745.1). NCBI lineage: Eukaryota > Metazoa > Chordata > Crocodylia > Alligatoridae > Alligator > Alligator sinensis. The sequence continues at coordinate 2,078,720 of NW_005842170.1, forward strand.
CCTGTCCCCTCTCTACCACAGGGGGGCATTGATCTTCCCCCCATGCCCCTTCCCTCCCCCTTCCCATTCCACCACACCAGACTTACCAGCTGGAGGCAGCTCTTCATCCTGCCCGCTGTTCTCCTCACTGCCTGAGCTGATATTCGATACAACCAGTTTTCTTTATATTGGTACCAATCCGATATCAGACTGATGTATCAGTGCACCTCTACTAAAAAGGGCATTGCCCACCAGGTTTGCTGCCATACCCTATTGTGTCCCTCATGCTATTAAAAAGGTACTTACACTTAGACTCCACTGCTGAGTTGGATGCAGTCTTTCTATACTTTGGGACATACTCCAGCTTGCCTGAACACAGGGAAGAGGGGACCCGATTACTACTGATGAGCTACTCCAGGCCTTTATCCAGAAGACAGAAGGACTTGGGAGAAAAAAAGGGAGTCAGGAGCCCATAGGGTCTGCCCCCATAGCCCATGGGTTTCTATTGATGACTGTGAAAGCTTGGTCAAGCCTACACATGAAATTTAAATGGCCAAATTAAAATAACAGTGCATCTTGCACAAGAATGCAAGATAATGACTGAGTCCATGAAAAACAGAATGGACTTCATCTCCTGTACCAGTGGCAAATGTACCCAATAAGCCATTCATAACTACATATCCTTAGGTAACTATAGTCTTTTTGACACACTCCCCTTTGATTACGGCATATTTCTCAGACCTGACATTCCATGTCTGTCTGGGGTTTTGCAAATGTCTCCATAGATCATCACCAGTGCAGACTATTGTGAATTCTGCCCCATTCTTAAAACAAATACCCAAAACAATGTCCTGTGATCAATGCAGACTATTGTGAATTATCCCCCATTGTTAAGTGGGGGACAGTGTCCTGTGGCCAGTGCCCCAAGGTATTCTGTTCAGTCAATCAAGACCCATTCCATTTGATTGAAGTGTAACCTCCAGACTGATAAGAAACTTGCAAAAACAAATTTCACGCCTGGACAATCCAAAATAGGATCCAAACAGTTAGTAATTTTAATGTGATGGTCCCTTCCTACCTGCTTTGTTTGGACTTTAAATTGACCAACTATCAAAGAGGAATGCTTTGAAGCTATACAATTGAACAGAATAAGAGTGAAACAATGCAAGGTGTGCACTCCAAGAGAGACAGAGAAATCAATCTGCACCCAGTTTATTACTCCCGGGCAACAGATCCAGGCTCAGTGAAGACTGCAAAGGTGAAAACCACCTCCTGCCTGAACTAGTGAGAAACACTTTTGCAGCTCATATATACTAGGAATTTTGTGATAGATCATTTACTGTGTAACAGGCTTGCCTTTTGGATCTTGGGTTGAGTCCCAGGCTTGAAAACTTGCTGTTTCGATTGGTGGAACCCATCCACCAATCAGGAGGCAGCAAGAGCAGTTTCATAGATTTCATAGATATTAGGGCTGGAAGGGACCTCGGAAGATCATCGAGTCCAGCCCCCTGCCCAAAGGGCAGGAAGTCACCTGGGGTCATAGGATCCCAGCAAGATAAGCATCCAGTTTCATCTTGAAGGTGTTCAATGAAGGCGCTTGAACCACCTCCGGTGGCAGGCTGTTCCAGACCTTGGGGGCTCGGACAGTAAAGAAATTCTTCCTTATGTCCAGCCTGAAACGATCTTGAAGTAGTTTGTGACCATTCGACCTCGTCATCCCTTGGGGCGCTCTGGTGAACAAACGTTCCCCCAGATGCTGGTGGTCACCCCTGATAAACTTGTAGGTGGCCATCAGATCACCCCTGAGCCTGCGCTTTTCCAGGCTAAAGAGCCCCAGGGCTCTCAGCCTGTCATCGTAGGGTCTGCTTCCCTGACCTCTGATCATGCGCGTGGCTCTTCTCTGGACTCTCTCAAGCTTCTCCACATCCTTTTTGAATTGTGGAGCCCAAAACTGGACACAGTACTCCAGCTGCGGCCTCACTAAGGCCGAGTACAGGGGGAGAATGACGTCCCGGGATTTGCTTGAGAAGCATCTATGGATGAAAGCCAGCGTTTTGGTCGCTTTACTAGCCGCCGCATCGCATTGCAGGCTCATGTTCATCTTGTGGTCAACGATGCCATCAGATTCTCATCTGCCCACTTGCTGAGCCTGTCCAGGTCAGCCTGGATAACCTGCCTGTCTTCTGGTGTGGATGTTTTGCCCCAAAGTTTGGTGTCATCGGCGAACTTGGCCAGTCCGCTTCTGACTCCAGTGTCCACATCATTAATGAAGATGTTGAACAGTATGGGTCCAAGGACAGAGCCTTGGGGGACCCCACTGGTCACAGGACACCACGATGAGTGACTTCCATCGATTACTACCCTCTGGGTCCGACCCCGGAGCCAGTTTTCCAGCCAGTGGATCATGGAGGACCCAAGGCGACAATTGGCCAGTTTCTCCAAGAGGCGATCATGGGACACCAGATCAAAGGCTTTTTTGAAGTCAAGATATATGACATCAATCTCTTCTCCCTTGTCCAGGTGATAGGTCAGCTGGCCGTAGAAGGAAATGAGATTGGTCAAGCAAGACCTACCCGCAACAAACCCATGCTGGCTATCCCTTAAGATGTTGGCGTCCGAAAACGCCCCTGAAGATGTCCATAAGCGGGGAATGGCAGATGGCTCCAGCAGCTAGGCTCTTGGTGAGCAGCACAACATCCAGACCCTGGGAGCTGTGCGAGGCGGCTCGGATCTGCAACCTCTGTCGTGCGGCCAGACACACGGTGCACCGGCCAGTGCACGGAGCAGGATCTTTGGAGCTCTTGGGCAGCTCAGATCCTCACCCTCCAGAATGAGGCTGGGAATTCAGTGCAGGAGGAGCTGCACAGAGGGTCTGGGAGTGGACCGAGCCTAGTACTGCATGAGGCTGCCCAGGCCTCTGACCCATAGCAAAAGGTTGAGTCCAGAGAGACAGATGGTGATTGAGCTACTGAGTCAGCAGACAGGGCCAAGCCAGAGGCCCCAGAAGCCCTGCATAGCGAAACTAAGTTTCAGGGGACAGTGACCCCCCCCCAGAAGCCCACTGGAGAGAGCAGCCTGGCACAAAGGATGAGGGCCACCCTCCAGGCCTGGGAGCCGTGAGTTGCAGGGAAAAGAGGATTCCCACAGGGGAGGGGAGTCCCCTCCCTGGTTAGTTAAGGGCTCCTGAAAGGAGAAGTCCCACTGGGAGGGCCCCACTAAAGTTACCAGCTTCTTTGTAGGGCTTGGGAAAAGCCCAAGGGCATTGGGGTTTCCCCTCAGGATTGAGTTTATCTTTGGGGTTTATCTGTTTCAGATCAAATACTTACCTGTGTTTTAACTGTATCTGGAGCACTGGTATAAGGTTTTATGTCATTTACCCAGAGGGTATTGTTTATGTTACCGGTTTAGATATCTTTTTTTATATATATATATATATAGTACATATGTTTATATCCATGTTCCTTTCCCTTGTGATAGGTTAATGTAAATAAATTTGTATATAGTTAAGTCCCCTGACTGTCCTGGCCTGGTTCTATATGGATGGAGGGAAACTGAGCAGTCTGCAGTTCCCCCACAGCACACCTGCCAGCTAACAATCCCCTTCAACTGGAGAAGGGGAGTATATACCCAAATTACCTGGGCTACAACTGAATATTGGGAAGAAGTATTTTTCTGTCATTTAGTTTTATAGCTCGTTTGTGGTATTATTATTAAAGCCTTTCTGCCATTAACAAAATGAGGTGTCATGTTAATCCTGAACTACAATAGGGTTGAATCCCGCTTTTGACTGAAACACCTATTGTGGAAGAGAGCTAGGAAGAGAGAATGCTGGGTGAGTGTGCAAGTGAGAATCTTGGGAGGACTGTTCTTATGGATTATAATAAGGGCCATAATTGGAGAACCAGGGCAATCCGAGGAAGGGGATATTGGGTAACAAAGTCAACACATGGTCTGGGTTAATGTTCTTCCAGAAACCAGAAAGACTTCAGAGGTACAACATTCTTGACAAAATAAAATATTGAAATATGCTTTTTCCTTGAGGCCATGACATTTCTCAAAAATGTACTGGATAAGAAGTTTTAAATGGAAAGAAATATATAGAGAGAAACATTCTTTCATATTCCATATCCCTATGGCTAGGACACTGGCCTAGTTAATTGAGACCAGTTAGAAACAGTCCCTGTTCTAGATACTTGAGAGCAATCTGGGATAGAAAAATTTAGTCTGACTTAAATAGAAAAGCACTTGCACCTGGATTTTCCCCATGCAGGGCCTCTTTCTATCTATGCATCATGCCATACCACTTCCTTCCTGGACTATCAAGGTCTTGAGCCTGTACTACTTTTCTTCACACGTGGATTGATCCCTCCACTGGTCCAGGGCCATCTTGACTGAATGTCACTGCTCTGCTTAAATGCGTGAAGCACATAGGTACTCCAGGTACCATGCAGTAGTATAAAGTACTAGTAATTTGCATACCACTTGTAGCTACCACACCTCCTCCTCCACCCATTTGAATCCCTTATGATGCCCTGGACTTAATTACCCTCTTTAGTGAGCTTTGTGTTCAATTTTATCTATCCCCAGAATTCAGAGATCTGAAGGCAGACTAAGTATCAGAACAAAGATAAAATTTGGTTTGAGTGTTAAATGAAACTAAAGAAGCTCTGGCAAAAGTCATTGAGGACAGGGATTTGGTACTCCTGTCAGGATCTGTCAATGCCATGAGGAACTACACCACATTTTGTTAGCAACCTCATCACTGAACCAAAGAAAAAGTGAATCGTTTTCTACAAATACCACACAGCAAGTATCCAAAGCCCACATACTTCCTGGAAGAGAAGATTTGGGAGCAGGTTTGGAGATTAAACAAGAACCCTTTTTAAAAAAAAATATCTTTTTCTCTTAGCATGTTCAGAAACTGCCCCTACATCGGAGATTTACAGCTTTAAGTCTTATTGCTTTGAAGTATCAAATCCCAGGGCCATCCACCACCATTTTTCCTATATATTCCTCTTTCCAAGGTGTTTCTTAGTGGTTTTCCCTTTATCCATCCATTCCCTGTGGCTCTCCTATGCATTCATGGAGCACAAATTGTTGGCATCACAAAGTTTAAATAATCAAAAACACTCACTGCTAAACAAGTATTTTGGAGCAATACAATTGAAAAAAGAAAAAAAAAAAATCAGTGGAAAAGATCCATTAGCTCAGTTGCATTGATGCACTCAACTTTTAGTCAAACAGACACTTCACAGATGGCCCACATCAGGCACCAAGACAATTTAAAACACAGAGATTTTAAAGCATTTCACCGTTTGAACAATCACTGTAGAATTCTTAATTTTTCAGTGTACTTTAAGTTGATCTGTAGATGTCATAAAAAAGAAAGCAAAGGCTGTTTTTTGGCATGTATTTTGACAAATAGCTGTCAATAAAACTAACATTCCCCTTCTACTTTTGCACCAGCTAGGCATATGTTATTTTGGTAAACACCAACACTATGATCTTCCTGGCTTGCTCCTTTTGAACAAAACACTTTATACCTCCTGAGTATTTGCCTCAGGCTAATCTCTTTCACAAAAGGACAGCTTGCAAAAGTACACAATTACTAACCTGCAAACTGCTGCCTCCTACTCTGAAAACTGCAAAGACCTTGTCTTTGTTATGGAGGGTGAAGGGACTAGAAGGAAGAAGTCATTTGGAAAATGTCCTCCTATCTCAAAAGGAACTCCAGCATGGGGACAGTTGTTAGTAACATTCCAAACTGTAGTAAAAGCAACATTTTATCATTCTTGGCATGGAGACTATGAATGGAACAACACATGCTTGTGCTTTTTCTGATTTTAAGTCTGATGCCACAGCCCAAAGAGGGTGAAAAAAAGATTGAAACGTTGAAAATTATTTATCTTTAAAAAAAGACAAGAAAGGGTGTGTTCTAGGAATAAGTGATTTCTTCAACACACATAGTCATGAAGTCAGATTTGTAAAGAACTGGTTAAAAACATGTGTTTTTAAGCACTTTGTAGGGACATACCTTCTGGGTGTGCATGCATTTCAGAAAGCTTACCTACTTCCTGCTCCCATCTTATCTTCCAGATCATTTCCTGGTTTTCATGGCTGAGCAAATTCAGCAAGCATTTACCACATAAAGCAGATGATGCTGAAAAATGTCCAGCTTTTTTATGTGGCACCAGCACTTACACTTCAATCTTCCAGGAGCCCCACTGCCAGTCTGGAACAGCTTGGACTGAATTCAAGTCACCTACCTTTCTCTCACTCAAACAATGTTAAAGGAAAGGTTTTATAAGCAAGGGAAGCAGAAGGAATTACAACTCCATTCATGTGTACAACAGTCTGGGCACAAAAAACTCCCTTGATTATTCTAACAAACAGGCCTGAGTTTTTAAAGAACTTGTCATCATGGGCCTTACCACATACTTCAATACTGGTGCATCTTTCACAATGATTGATGAAACCTTGCAACACCATGAAGAAATACCTCTTCCTATTGCCAAAGTAATTGGTTGGAGTAGAACAGGAGGGGGAGGATAGGCACGACAAAGAATAGGCATATATACTGTTCAAAAACCCACTCATGACAAGCCTTCAATAACCTCCTGTGCATTGCCAAGTTTTATGATATGGCACCTCCCCGTACAGTAAGCCTTCATAGCAACAGACTGAACAGCTGAGCTCCAAACACTGAACTGGTTATCACTAGCAAATCAAAGGTTGTGACCTTCCAGTAGAGATGACAACATGCTAAGGGCAGCTCTCATACTGGTATGCTGATGCTGCAGCTCTTGAGGCAGGAAAAGATAAAAGGTAAAAATCACCTTCACTGAGTACCATGCTTTCACAGCTAACCTGTTCTAGTTCCCTGGATTGCTTAGTTCAAACCTATTTCAGATATTTCTACACAACACTAGTCTACAGTGGAAGTATGGCCAATGGTGAAATTCAGCTTCTAACTGAAGCATAAATTTGATATTCATTCAGATATTACTGAGTTAGACCAATTCCTCCTTTTTTGGATTTTTTAAAAATCTCTGGTTCTTAACCTCCTTACAAGGATGGAATTCCAAACACAGATATCAGTTCTTTCTCCCTTGGTAAGCATTGCAAACAGTTATGTAAACTGTACATTCACATTTCTGGTAATGATAATAATTTCAATTAAAATTAATACTAACACTCGTTACTTCTAGAATATAAATTCACACTAGGCATACTCCTATCTGCTTGTGTGACTTGATTTATAATTTCTGCATGTGACTTAATATTTGCTTTATTATTCAGGTAGTTTTAAATTATCATATTGTAGGTTTGCTACTATCAGTAAGATTAGCTATATCTTTGACAGTTTTTTTGGCACCTGTCAAGACTGATAGACCTGGTGTATGCATGAGAGGTCACCCTGATGTTCAAAGGTACATGCCTAGGCAGGAGGTTTTTGTTTTATTTTGTTTTTTGGAGGAGTAGAGACTGATCCCAGACTTTCCATCCCTGCTTTAGGCCACTGAGACAGATTCCAAAGGCCAAACTGGTGCCAAACATTTGGTGCCTCCGTGGCCATATTTGGATAAGCATCCAGGAACTGAACCTAGGTCTCCTGTGTGACAGACAAGGATTCTACCATTGAACCACAAGGGATTCCCTTTGACATGGTTTACTACTAAATTGAAGCCTCTGTGATTAGTTTCAAGTAAATCCTTTTTGGCCAACAGAAATAATTTCTCAAAATACTGTGTTCATCTCCTAAACCAATGGTGCCCAATTCATCCAGCCCCAAGGGCTGGATCTGTGATACAGTGCCAGTCCATGAGTCCATTCTTGTGCATGGGGCCATGTCATATGGCTTGCAGGTCTCCTCACAGGTTTGGAAATTTGGTGCCAGGATAATCACCAACCATGATAATTGCTGCAGTTTTGGGAACCACAGCACATCATGCTACAACTGCCCCCCTACCACCAATTTTCCAGACCTTTGAGGAGGCTTGCAGGCCAGATGACATGACTCTGCAGGCCAGATCCAGTCTATAGGCTGCATCTTGGTCACCCCTGCCTTCTGCACATGTTACTTATAATGACATGCACCATTAATAAGCCATCAGATTTGGTTCTCTAGGGACATCTAAAATGTCATAAAATTAGAATGAAAGAATGTTATATGTTTTAAGCCAAATTCACCCATCAGATTCTTCCACACAGACAGTGGGAATCATTCTCAATTATATCTTGGGACATAATCTGATTCTCTATTTACAGCAGGAAAAGCAGCACACAGACATATACTCTGTTGGACTTTCTGTGTTGGGTATAACTAGTTAGATTATTTTTTTTAAGAGAAGAACATGAGTGTTTACATTTCATACAAATGTGGGCCTCTGGAAAATTATCCTCCGTTATCTAGGGAAATTCTCTGAGGCTATAGATTTGACTGGTATATTAGTCACTCAGTGAAGCAAATCATTCATATTAATTTCAGTTACATCATAATGCTCTTTTGGATAAGGACCATAGGCCTAATCCAATGCCTACAGCAATCAGTAGGAGGCTCTCCTTCGGATTTCAACACATACAAGATCTGGTTCTTTAACTTCCTGTACAGTGAAAACAGCACCAGGCCTACTGTCAACCTCAAAGGGAAGAAAAACCTGATACTAATAAGAATAAAGGTATCCAGAGGATACATAGGGCCAGGTCTTCAGTTTCTCAGTCTGTATAAATTGTTCTACCTCCATTATCTATGCTGTACTGAATTAATTTATACCCACTGAGAATCTGGTCTATTATCAACATATTGCTTTTGTCCATTTTGATACTATTGTGTTTTTACCTTTAGAATTTAATTTGAATATAAATGGGCACATCTAGAGGCACACTATACCACACATGCATCTAATTTTTTTCTAAGAGGACAGTATATAAAATATATTTGGACTATATGACTATTTTGAGCCAAAAATACCTGTACTAACATACTACCACAGAGTAACCCAATCCAGAAATCTCAAATTACAGTTTTGTGAATTAGTTACTTATGGTAGTCGCAAATAAGATATTTAACAAATAATTAATTAATCATATTGTTCTTTAGTCAATTAGGCCACAAATATTTTCCAAAATGCTCTTTTCTGCTTTCAGAAGCTGAAAAGTTAATTGCTTATTGTTCTTCCCTAGATTCTATAATATGTTTTCATCCATTGCTATTATGGTAGGCAAAGTAAAACTGAATTATCAGTGCCTTTACCTTGTGTGAGGGCATGCCCCTTTTTTTCCCCCCTTTTTCTTCTTTTTTTGAATGGGATGGGGCCACAGGCAGGCAAGAAGCTGCATCCAGGGCCAGGTCCAAGATCTTTGGGCAGTGACAGCGTGGAACAGGTGTCAGGACTGAGGCAGAGCTACCATCTGCACCCTGAATGCCCCTGCCTGTGAGAAGCCATGCCCATCACAGGGACATGTGGGGAATGGATCACAGTTCTGTTCTGGCCCTATAATGTCACCACCCTGCAATACCACTCCATGATCCCAGCCTCACCTGCCTGTCCTGCTCTTGAACACTTCTCCCTGCCTGCTTGCAGCCTCATCCCATCCACCCTGCCTATGCGGGTCTTGCCCCCGGTGGTGGGTGTGGGTCAGGCTCACCTGGGTACCCAGGCAATGGGGCTGGTTTCAGCGGTAGCAGCAGCTGGAAGGAACCACTGCCACCACCAGGGCTACTGGAAAGTGAGTTCAGTTGCCATGCCATCCCAGCTCTACTGCATGCCTGGGGGCAGTGGGACTGGCTGCACACACCATGGTCTGGGCTGCTCCCTGTGCCTTGGCTCAACAGGGACCCACCCCAGGCTGGACAAAATCCCTTGGTAGGCTGGATGTAGTCCACAGGCCATATTTTGCTCATCCCTCTGTTAAGGTAATCAGATCTAAACAATTTTTGATCCCATGTCTTCTATCTTGGTCTGCTCAGTGATGTCTTCTGCCATGGACTGTATTTGATCATCCTCATCATTCTAGAGAGTTCAGAGACCTCAAACTAGCTGATCCCCAGTGTCTTTCTGCATTTTTCCCTCCCTTGTAAGCTCTCTGTAGAACTTAAATGATGCAGAACATCTTGGTTAAGTTTGCCATTTTGGGGTGAATTTTCTTCTTGGAGTTCAGACTATACATTCTAAAAACAGATAATAAATATTCAACATGATATGAGGTTTTCATGGAAGAATGCTTTGCAGCTTGTGAATTGTAAAGCACACAGACTACACTACATAAGAACATGTTGCAATGCTGATCTCATCTAACTTCACTCACAGCTATTTGCCCCTGCTCAGCAGGGTAAAGTAGATCACACATGGTGCATCTACACATGTAATTAGCAAGTAGCAATAGACTCCAGCAAAGTTTGCACCAGAATTTATTGCTCCCAGGTGCAGTGTTTACACATTCACCCAGGACCACAGCATGTTGAGCAAGGGCAGAGCAGCCCCATTTGGCAGGGGACCCCAGAGGTCAGCCTGCAATCCAGGGGCTGTTCCACCCCAGCTTAATGTGCTGTGGAGAAGCTGGAGCATGAAGGTGTCCCAGTGCAGGGCCAGGCAGCAGGCAGCCTCCACGCTGTAGCAGCCTCATGCCCCAGCCAGCCCTGGTCACCATCTACACGTGTGTTTCCACACACACACCTACTCTGCTGTAGGATAGTACTTGTTCCGGCCAGTAATATGCTACAGCAGAGTTAATTTACTGTGCCCTAATATAGGCATGTGTATAGACAGTGACACACTACTGTGAAGCTAAAAAGTCAGCTCCACAGTAAAGTATATGTGTAGATGCACCCACAGAGAGCCAAGCTGCTGCTGCTGGACTCTCTCAGCTGGCCAGGGTAGATGATGTAAACATATTCAAATACATTTTAGTTACTCTGAAGACTGCAATGTAGACATAGCTACAGTAATAAATTTGCAATTCAGAGGTCAACCCAACTTGATTCAATCACAGCTAACAAAGACCTAACCAGAGTTAAGCTAAATAGCCTCTTTCTCTGACATTGTCTAGAGTTCTAAGCTAGAGCACACCTAAGGCCAAATACATCCCTGATACAACTGTGAGCAGCAAGTCCAACTGACAGACTAAACTACTAGCCAAACCAAGATTTTGTTGTATGAAATATATCATACGTACAAACACAAATGTAAACACATACCACCACAGCTCATTTATCGACTAGCCTGTTATAATTGTGTGCCCTGTACTCTGGATTGATGTAAAACTGCATATAAAATTTAAACACTGAGGCTGAAGAGGGGTGGGAATATTTTATGTTGAATTCAGATTTCCTGCCAAAGACTGTCTTGGTAGTTGGCATGCAAGTTTAATGAGTTCTTCTCTCATAGTTGGAAGCTTGGAGCTCTAAGCAAGCTTGAATTTTAAATTTCTAGTCATTTACCAACAATTCTGTGCACACACTAAGGAAAAAAAAACACTTATTCCTGACATTTCACCACTTACTCTATGCCACTGCAGAACAGAAAGACATAGCAAACAACAGCATCTTTCTTCAGTTCACCTTTTGTCAGTTAAAGCCAACGTGCTGTGCTGCATGCTATTGTTGGCCCTAAAAAAGTAGATTTAAGGTTTCAACACGATGTTACCAATGCACAGGGAGAGAAACAAAATGTATAGCATCCAAAAAGCTGTTTTCATCCCCCTTTGGTAGATCAAGAATGTGGTTTGCATTGAGATAATTACAAACTAGCTGGCTTACTTAAGTCACTATCACATGAAAATGATTAACTTTTCCATTTCAGTAATTTTGGCCACTAAATCAACAAGAGCAGAAAAGCTTGAATATAAAGACCTAAATTCCTGCTCTTCACTCAGTGATGGTTTTGTCACATGCCTAACGTTAGGAGCAGCACTCCAATTCAGCAGTTTTGCAAGCTTGTGACTCAGAGAATGGATCCCTGGAAGTCTAGTCCTGCCACTGCTGAAATCAAAGGGAGTTTTAAGAGAAGGAGCAGAACCCTTACAGACATCAATCCACTCCATGCTTATTCCCAGGAGATTAAAATGTTCCATGAGACAGTAGCTATAAAACTGGATGCTTTCCAGTACAAATGCAAAGATGACAATGACCAAGATAAACAGCAAATGTCTTTAGCAGAATCTTCAACATTTTAGAGACAGAAATTACACATAAACAGATACAAGTGATTGGAAACCAGTTCAAATCTGTAACACAACTGTAGTTCAGTGCACATAAGCCACTTTCAAAGTGGCTGAAATTGGTTTAAAATAAACTTGGATAAATGTAGTATCAGACTTGACTGATTTAGGTTAAATCATTTTATTGAACTTCTGTCCCAGATCCCCTCCAGATTCAAGTTAACTCACAGTCCCCCAACATCCCAGGATAATTTGTACTTCCCCTGCAAACTCCCCCTGCAGGGTGGGTGGGCTAGCATTGGCCCAAGCTGTCTGGTGGAGCCAAGCAGGGAGGTGTGTTCTAGCACCCCCTGGCTTCTGGCCTGGGCCACTGCAGCATGTGGCTGCATTTCTGGAATCAAAAGTGAACGTCTGTTCACTTGCTTCTCCATTCAATCTACACAGCTTAGACTAACCTGAAAAGATTGAATCCATTTAGCCTCAGGCTTCTTGACTGTCTGTACTTAGCCTTTGTAAGATTCTCCAGATAAATTTTTGTAGAGGATACTTCTATTTTTTGATATACTATCTATGTATGTATAATTAAAGTGGTTTGGTACCCTATTCAAAGAGATATGCAAACTAGAGTTATGTGCAGTGCATTTTTAAACTTTGATTTTATAAATATATTTGAAAGAGAATTCATGATATGCCACAGCTGTTGAAGTATAATGATTAGCCGATATATTAACTAGAATACACTGTACAAAAAATAATACAAAGGGAATGATTATCTTTGCCATGTGTACACTTAGCTTCCCTGATTCTACAAGATACTAATCTCTTAAGATACAGCCAATGCCTATTTAGTGTCAGCCTTAAAAATTATTTCAAAAGTTTATCCTCTTAGTATTTTTACAACTTAATACAGGAATCAGGTAATTGTTAATTAAGTTAAATGTAGCATACACCACATCATATGTGGAAGTATCTTATTACTAGCTTCTAAGTAATAGCATTCAAAATAATTTAATTATACTTGATATTCATAGAACATCAAATTGAAAATTATGAACAAAGCCTTTTCATGTACAGCAAAATATGCCCTGATGTCTCCTATGCCCTGATACTAAGTTTAAATCTGCAAAATATAGGACCAATGTAATTGTAGATTTTGTTGAAAATGTTATACAAGGACATGCTAAATGCAATTTCATTAGCAATTCTGATATCATTGTCCATTATTCCAGTATTTGATTCAGACTATTTTTTCTAAATATTTATGGAATTGTGTTTTGCATTTTATGATTAGCAAAATGCATGCTATTTGAATTTCTGCCCTATTTTCTGTTTTCAGAAAATGAATGTGCTTTACTAATTCATTATACTATCATTTGTCATGATGAATTCATTTTAAAATAACTTCACTCCCTGGTTTTGTACATTTAATTAATTTCTTAAAGGTATCACATTCTATTAATTCATAACTATGCTGAGTTTGTCTGAATAAGGAAAGAATCTTTCTCCTATCAAAGTTGACAGCAAAATTACTTGACTGTAAGTTTCTGTTGCACTGGACCTTGTGTAGTCATTTCCACTACAACACAGCGAGTATAAACCATCAGGTGTGCATCCATTTTGAAGTTGTCTGTACCAAAGTAAAGTGACTATGCAGTGAATTTTGTGCATGAGGAAATACTGGAGCACAGCTCCACTGGGCAAAATGTCCTTCCTCTGGATTGTTAAAGGAGCAGTTACAGCCTTACCTAAATTCAGATAAAACTATTACTTTAATTTTGTTGTGCTACTGTAGAGTGTCACTTAAAGAACAGAAAAAAAAAGACATTAAGCTTGTGGAAGAAAGAAGTTATCAGAGGCAACTGCAAATGACTTCTTCATTCCCAAACCTGAAGGAGAGCATTTAGGCTAAGAACAGACATTCAAGAATCCTGAGGCAGAAGCACTCCAAGTATAGCACTTTACTTAAAGTGCTTTAGATTAGGTCAGGACAGAACTGAATACACATGTGCTGTTTGGTGCAGAGAGCAGGGGACGTTCAGTGACTGTCTGCATAGACTGTGGCCACCACCCTGGGGTGCTCCCACATGCCTCCCAGGAGGCTGCAGGAGCAACTGAGCAGCCAGCTACCCCCAAGTGGCCAGCGGGGCCCCTCTTCTGAACCCCACCTCCTGGTGACTCTTAGCACCACTGGCTGGGAAGTGGGGGGCAGGGAAACAGAGCCTTTCTTCTGCACTGACCCATCCTGTGCCTGCAAGTTTGGGGGGGAGGGTCTGCATGGCAGAGAGGCTCAGTTTCCCCAGATGCAGCCAGGGGCCACTGTGAGAAGAACTTCTAACATAACATAGTAATAGCCTTGTTTTTAGTACAAATTAACTAAGCTTAGCACTAATCAACACAGCTGAATCAGAGGATGAAATGACTGGAGGGGACCAACGGACAATATCTAGATTAAGACACTGAAAAAAGACCAAATTAAGAAGTGTTCATGTGATGGGCCTGTTGGGAACAAAGGAATATGCTGTCAGGAAAAAATAGGAACAGTATGATGACCACAGAGAAAGCAATAAACAATACCCAAAGACAGAGTCAAAGGAGTGAAGCTGCAGAAAAGCAGAAGAGGGGGCAGAAAACAAGTTAAGTGTGTTGTCATCTAACCAGCAAGCAACATCTGTCTGGATTGTTCCAGCCATAAGAACTATCCATGGATGCACCCTCTATTTTCAGGAACTGATTGGACACCTTTTCTGTGAAGAAGAACAACTAGGACTGTGCAAGACAAACGTACTAAGTATTTTTCTCTCTCTGTATATAGAAACTACTAAGATAACATGTGTTGTATCAATAAAGTTAGATTTTGGTTAAGTTAAACTGTGTTTGTATTCCACATTTACACTGGGTTAATTATGTTTTAATGATCCCTTAGCGCCATATGGTGGACAGTGGTGGTAACATTAGGAGAGATGAGGCAGGGCCAGAGCCAAGTGATCTGGACTTGGAGGCTAAGCAGGGAAGAGCTCTGCAGAGATGCCTGCAACTTGGAAGCAAACTGTGAATATGCTCAGCCCAGAGAGAGTTAGGAAAGCTGAGGGCTGGTAACTGATTTAGACCCAGATTGGGGTAGGAGTTCTGTTATAGCCAGAAGGGGTGGTTTTTGCGTTTTGATTTCAGTTTGGTCTGATGATGGAGGGCAGGGAGAAACCAGGCAAGTCCAGGTCCTAGGAGGGACTAGGCACTACGTGAAGATCCCAGGGGTTTGGGGGAGAGGGGACCGTGAGTCATGGCTTGGAGTGTAGCATTTGTAGCATTTGGTTAAACTTTTTTATATATATAGCTTAGTTGAATCTAGCACAAATTTAATGATTTGATTTATGTCTTTTTAAAAGGTAGCTGCTTGACTCTATTCTATAATGCTTCCAGCTTGACACAAGTGAATGAACTTTTTATGCCCTGGGCATGAGAGAGATATGGGCAAGGGGCGAGTGAAGAATGAATGGGAGTTTGCATGAGAAAAAGGAGAGAGGATGTAATTGTTAATGTAAGCAACAAGGTGCCAGATGTGTAAGCTACCAGCCAGTAGCTAACTAACAAAGGCTGAAGAATCCCTTTGAAGCTTGAGGGCACAAAGGAGATAACAGAAGAAAAAATGCTGCCATGTGGGCAACAAGAAAAACTTCAAGGCTGAGACCCATTTTTACAACTAAAGTGACCTTGATGTAAGAGAAGAAGATGGCAGATGCAAAGCAGCTGCTAAAACACAGACTAAGCATGGAAAAACCCCAAGAAGAGAAACAAGGACTGAAAATCATATATAAAGAAAACACAAATGATGCTAAGTTGGGTGAGAAATTTTCTGTCTTCCTTTCCGGAGCACAGACACATCTGCTTTTCACCCGCTCCAGCTGCTATCTTATACCACCATCATCAGCTTCAACATCTCAGCTACTCAGTGAACATAGGGTTGGCCACCCTGTGTTATCATTGAGCAACTATAGCTGTTAACTATATCTGGTGTCTGTCTGTATGCACGGAATGGTTGTTTTGTGTGTGTATGTTTGTGTGTGATGATGTGCATGGTGATTTGTGTGCGTTTGTATGAATAGTGTGTCAGAACCTCTATGTCTAACTCATGTAATCAATAAACATGGCATTCTGCCTTATCCCCCTTTATAAAGTCTTGCTTACGATTTAAACAATTGGCAATTTGTGTAACAGGAGGTCCCATAGCACCTGCAGGGGGAACACAGCAATCCCATTGTGCTTGAGAGGGGCAATCCTACAGTACCTGTGAGGGGTACACTGAGCATGTGCAGAGGGGCGATCCCATAGAGCCCATGAGGACCACTCCTACAGCACCTGTGAAGGGCACACTGTACACCCAGAGGGGTTATCCCATAGGGTCCATGAGGTGGACCCAGAATGCTTAGGGAGGCTCAGCAGCTCAAGAGAGGGACAAGGTAAGCCCTTGAAAGGCAGACAAGAAGCTGGGATCTATGCAGCATGGTCCAGTCACTGAACTATAGCTACAGGGCTCGGCAATAGCATGAAAAGGTGGAAGCCAAGAAAGTCAAAGGCCAACACAGAAACAATGGCAGGCTTGTTCTAAGACCCTCAGGCAGCCTCCTTTCTAATAAATAATAATATGAAAGGCATGGCAGCTGAGCAAAGGAGGTGACAGCCCCTAGGGTTAGTGTCAGGGCAGGAATTACATGACCACCAGGGGGGATCACGACCATCCCTGGGACCGGAATCCATCACATTGTCCAATAAAAAAAAATTTTAAATAAACCTCACTTCTAAACAATAAAAATAATTAAAAAAAACAAACAAACAGGCAAACATCTGGAGGGAAAAAAAAAAACCCTTCTTGCTTTCCTGACAGCTGGCTTAGGATTTCAACGTCCATTGATTTCAGGCAGCCCCAGCATACAGTACCAGAATGAACAGAGTGACATGGACCACAGCACTTCTAGGATCATGGTGGAACTCTCAGGAGGGGCTGGACGTGTTTAAATCAGTAAGTCCAGATGCTCTTCATCTGAAGATGCTGAGGGAATTGGTGGGGATCATAGCTGGCCCCCTGGCACAGCTCTATGAGTGTTTGTGGGGCACTGGCCAGGTACCAGAGGATTGGAAAAGGGACAACGTGGCCCCCATTTACAAGAAGGGGTGAAAGGAGGACCCTGGCAATTATAGGCTAGTCTGTCTTATCTCGGCCCTTGGGAAGACCTTTGAGAAAATTATAAAGGAGCACATCTGCAAGGGCCCAGCCTGACTAATCTGGTTTCTTTTTATGATCAGGTCACAAAGTCCCTGGATGAGAGTGTCAGGGTAGATGCTGATTTCCTAGACTTTGACAAGGCCTGTGACATGGTTTCCCACCACATTCCCTTAA
Source organism: Alligator sinensis (assembly GCF_000455745.1). Taxonomy (NCBI): domain Eukaryota; kingdom Metazoa; phylum Chordata; order Crocodylia; family Alligatoridae; genus Alligator; species Alligator sinensis. The sequence continues at coordinate 2,096,250 of NW_005842170.1, forward strand.
AAAAAACTTGGTGACTGAAGCATTGATGTCTACATAGTCAGATGGGTGGCAAATTGGCTAGATGGTTGCACCCAGAGAGTGGGGGTGGATGGGTTGTTTTTGACCTGGAGGGATGAGGGCAGTGGAGTCCCCAAGGGCTCGGTTCTGGGGCCTGTACCGTTCAACATCTTTATCAGTTATCTGGATGTGGGTGTGGAATGCATGCTGTTCAAATTCACTGATGACACCAAGTTGTGGGGCAAGGTGGGCATGCTGGAGGGGAGGGACAGAATCCAGCTAGATCTAGACAGGTTACAGATGCGGGCGGATGAGAATAGGATGGAATTCAAAGCAGACAAGTGCAAGGTACTACATCTAAGGAGAAGGAACCAGCAAGACACCTATAGGCTGGGAAACACCCTTCTTGTCAACATGGTGGCAGAAAGGGATTTTGGGGTCATTGTTGACTCAGGATAAACATGAGCTGCCAATGTGAGGAAGCAGTCAGTAAGGCTAGTCACAACTTGTTGTGCATCTACAGATGCATCACAAGCAGGTCCAGGGAGGTGATCCTTCCCCTCTATGCAGCATTGGTTAGGTCGCAGTTGGAGTACCACGTCCAGTTCTGGGCACCACACTTCAAGAGGGATGTGGCTAGCATTGAGAGGGTCCAGAGGAGGGCCACTCACATGGTCAAGGGGCAGTGGGGCAGGCCCTACGAAGACAGTCTAAAGGGCCTGAACCTATTCAGCCTCCACAAGAGAAGGCTGAGAGGGGATCTGGTGGCCATTTACAAACTCATTAAGAGGGACCAGCAAGAATCGGTGGAGGCTCTGTTCCCCTGGGCAGCACCCGGGGTTACTAGGAATAACAGTCACAAATTGTTAGAGAGAAGGTTCAGGCTGGACATCAGGAAACATTACTTCACAGTTAGGGCTGCCAGGCTCTGGAATGGGCTCCCAAATGAGGTGGTACTCTCTCCTACCTTGGGGGTCTTCAGGAGGAGGCTGGACAGATATTTGGCTGGATGATATGACCCCGGCACCCATTCCTGCCTGGGTCAGGGGGTTGGACCAGATGATCTGTTTAGGTCCCTTCTGACTCTAAGCATTATGATACTATGACTTTCCTGTCACCCTAATTTCCTCACCTCAAGCATCTTACCTCAGCTGTGGCTTTTCTGTCAACTAGGAGTCTAGAGCCTAAGAGCTATGACTAAATCAAGAATCTCCGACTTGGATCACAGGCTCAATTTTAAATATTTCTAACGAATGTTTCTATAATCTCCCTTCCATGCATAATTTATAAAACACTCATCTATTTCCTTTCCAAATAGAGCATGAGACCAGTGTCATACTCACAACAAGATAGCAGGGCAGGCTGATAATTGCAGTGTTACTGGATAAGAGAAGTGATTTAAGTCAGGTTAGCAGAGTCAGTTGATGTACAAAACTATGTCATCTAGCTGTGCAAATCCTATCACGTTTGATCTGAAACACATCTTTTATAAACAGGCCAGCATTTTACCTAACATAATACAAGCTATTTACAGAGAAAGGAATGAGCTAGGAAGTTGTTGCATTCTATCAGCAAGTAGAAGGCCGGATTACATTTCCATTTGTGACTTACAATATACTTCAAGTTTGTGCTGTTTTAATAATATAATATGCCACAGAAGCAGGAAAGGAAAAACAATTCAGGATGAAGTCTAGGAAATGGCATTTGCTTGGTGCAAAATGAAAATTAGTTCACTTAAAGGGCTTCCAATGTAAAGTAAAAGTTATGTTAGAAGAGTTTATAGAATATTAGACTAATAATAATGTGTAATGGAACTATTTCACTTGGGTGAAAACTATAATAAATCAACAGGAAAGAAATGGCAAATTTATTTTGGATTAAGACCTGCAGAATAAACTTAGCAATATGCCACTGGTTGTACATCATTTTTTTCCATTTATTGCATTTTTATTATATTGAACTTTAGCTCCAAAATACAGGCAAAGGTGGTAGTTAGAGCTGGAACCTGTCTTCCTGTTCTTAATTTGAGATTTCATGCTCAAATAATATTTCTGTTTTGTGTACTGATATTCCATGTTGCTTAAACAGATAAGAAAAATGTGCTACTCAGTGTAATTAAATCTGGCTTAACTAACAGGATTTTCAGGATAATACTACAGGAGAGTCCAGAGTGAATACACAGTTATAGTTTACTCAAGGAATTTTCATGACAATATAGACTATGCCAACATCTGTTGGAAAGATTACAAATGTTAGTATTGCCCAGAAATTGAATTAAAGCTGTGCAGTCAATCCACATCAATCTGTTGCCATGCTTTTTTCAATTTAATTTAATAATTCTAGTGAAGTCATGGAATGGATCTATTTTGTGGAATCTAACTGAATAGAATCCCATATCTACCTATCTAGGCATTCATTAAACAAAAACAAAAGCAAAAGTAAAAAACCAAACAAACCCCAGACTCTGAAATAGCAGAATCTATGCATTTCCTAACTGGCTTGGATGACTTATTTTGAACAAGGGCACATGCTTTTTAATAAATCTATTGAAAGCAAACAGACGTGTTGCACAACCCATATATGTGTTCTACAAGCTTATTTGCCGCGTGTCAGTAACTAGAAGAGCTATTTTTGAAAATTATATCGGAGGTGAGCTGCACATTCACCCCATCTAACATGGTTGAGGCTGCTATAACCTCTAGTATTTATATTTAACAACCTTGAATAGAAGGTATGATACAAGTGGAAAGTATTATAATAGTGTTATCAAAAGAGCTTAACAATACTGGGTATTCCTCCTCCTCCTACATAACTGAATACATTTCAGATCTCTCTGGTTTTATCATCTCTCTCTCTCTGAACATTAAAGGTAATAAAAACCTATACAACATTTCAGTCATGGCATTTCAAAAGCACAGTCTCCACAGAATGTAAGCACAAGATCTACAAGTTTAAAGTACCTTCAGTTGTGATCGAAGGGGTCCCCCATTTCCTCCCCTCTCCATGCCCTAGAGATAACTTATCTTCCTCTTTTCTTATCAAGCATCTTAGTTCCCAGCAGTTTTCTTTAATTCCTCCCTCATCATCATACAAAGCTAGCCATGGCAAGAGACAGCAAAACCTTGTCATCATCATCAATACACATACATACACAATGGAACCAAGTTATTTCAGTGGCAAGATTTCCTATTTCTCAATCAAAGTGAAAAATACAATTTTCTGATCAGCTTGGCACTTAACTCCTATAAAGGGCATAAGATTATTTAATATCTGTCTTCACTGTGTCCAAGAACAACAGCAGGGGGCATCCTCTGGGCAGGTCACTGTATCATTTCCAGGATCTAGGGGCATACTTCTCAGTACCACCCCAAGGAGATTAGAATTAAACATGAGTTTAAATTAGACAGACAGACAGACTTTTATAAAAGGTTTATTAAGGGGGAAAGGGGGTAACAATCCAACGAAAATAAAAGCACTGCCCATGCAGGGGCCCAGGCAAAACAGATGGAACCTAGGGCTATGGCCCACAAGGCCTGCTCTCACACTCTGAAAACAAAGCCAGCTAGTTCAACAACAGCCCGTTCAGACCTCTGCCAGTACCCCAGGAAGGGGAAAGCAGTATCACAGCACAAGGACTAAACGGATGCCCTCAACACTGTAGAGCATCCCATGAATGATCCAATGCACCTGAAAAGGAGGGTACAGTCCACTGGGGAACCGCATTTTCAAATTCCAGTGTCAGGCATGCCCAGACCAAGAACTGAAACAGTCATAGGGCATCATCAGAACCAGCCCCAGCGAGCCGGTTCCTGCAACTCTTGAGGATGGTCATCTTGTCTTGACCAAGCAAAAAGCTGGCCAGGCAGATGACAGCTCTCAGCAGATAACACCACTCTCTGCCACCTGATATGGGAAAGAGAACAAATAGGTAGCTTCTAAGAAGTCTAAATCTAGCACCTGTAACAAGGCGCCAAGGGCAACAAAGAACAGCAGCAACTGGGGGCACCTGAGGAAGGCATGGAACAAATCCTCTTCTACCTCCCCTGGGCAAAAGGGGCAGGCCGCTGATACAGTTGGGTCCAAGTGATGGACAAGAGTGCTGGTGGCCAGTATCCACATGCGGCAACCACCACTGGAGGTCACCGGTCCAGTTGGCAATGGGTAGCTTATAAAGCATGTGCCACACAGGGTGAGCTGGTGAGAGTGCCGGTGCCACCTCCACGTAGTGTCAGGTCGAGTGGCAAGGATGCGAGTGTGATGGACACAAACTATATTGTGTACAGGGCTTCCTGGGGGAGCATGTCAAGATGAATGCCAGCCTCACCATCAGAAGGCACAGGAAAAGTCAATAAGGCATCACTACACAGATCATTATCCACAGCCAGGACAACAGACAGTGGTAGAAAGGGCTCTCCAGAGATATCTCTGACAGGGATGTCCCACCACACTCTGGAGGTATCCTTGATGGCAGCCTTTGGCTCCCCTGGCAGGGTGGCCCACACCTTCCTCAAAAGACAGGCAGCACAGAAAACTGAATGCATGCCCAACTGGGCAGCCAGTCCAACTGGGCTGTATTGAGAAGGTGGCCTAGCCAGATCATACATGACTGGATGAGAGAGCCAGAGAGGCCATCAGACCCAAGGCTCAACAGCCTGTGCTGCAGGGCTGGGTTGTAGACAAGTGGCTTCTGCAGCAACTGTGGAAATTCCAGACATCTGGCCTGGGGTTGAAGGTGGAAGGGAGCCCACCAGGCCCATGGCAGGCTGTGGTAGAAAGGCAGGAAGGTGCCCCAGTCCAGGAGGGCAGGATCCAGGAGAAAGAGTTCTTGGTCAAACCTGAGGTTCCCTATGTGGCACAGAAACACACAGGCCAGATGCTGCCAGGCAGGGCAGTCTTCACAATAAAGGAGTCTCTGGAGAGCCTGCAGGCAGAAAGCAGCCACTCTACTTGCCAGGTCAACCAAGCCCTGGCCATAGGCAGATAGAGGACAGCTCAGGGGAGCCATTGGTGTCCATCCCAGAAGAAGGCCACCAACAGTCTTTAAAGCTGCTCAAGTAAATCTGGCGGGGAGTCCAACACAGCGCAGTGTTGCCATAATGTTGTGGCTGCCAAATTGTTCACAATGAGGACCCGCCCACAGTAGGAGAGGTTGGGCAAGCACCAGTGCCACCACTGCAGGCATGCCTCCACCTCTTCACGGAGGCCTTCCCAATTCTAGGATGGGAAGACTGAAGGGTCAAGGAACACACCCAGAGCTTTAAGACCCTCGCACTGCCAGACAAGACCTCCAGGCAGGCCAGGTGGGGGGGGGGGGGGGGGGGGGTGGGGGGGGGGGGGGGGGATGACTGATCCACACACCAGGGAGTAGGGCTTTGCTCTTAGGCCAGTTAACACAAGCAGAGGAAGCACAATCATAAGCATGCTGACAGTCTACTAGTAACTGGACATCACCCTGGGTGCTGAGGAGAATGGTCACATCATCTGCATACACCATCAGCCTAACTGGTGGGCCACCAACCAAGATAGAGGTCAATGGAAGAATAAGGCCAATCAGGCATCATCACAGTGCATGAAGCAGGGGTTCAATGGCCAAAGCATACAGCATGCCTGAGAGGGGGAAGCCCTGGCGGAGGCCCTTGTGAGAAGGGAATGGAGCACAGAGCACGCTGTCCACTTTCAAAAGATTGAAGACATCTCAGTACAGTACTCAGAGGGCAGAGGTGAAAACCGGTCCAAAGCCAAAGGCCTCTAGGGTCTGAAAAAAGTAGTTGTGGCTAACTCTATCAAAAGCTCTCTCCTGGCCCATGGAGATGAGCCCAATATTCAGTCCAAAGAGGTCCATGGCTGTTACCAGGTCACAAAGCAGGAACAAATTGTCCTGAATGGTCCTGCCTGGCACGCAGTAGTTCTGTTTGGGACCAATGACTGAGGCTATGACAGTACACATTCTATTAGCTAAGGCTTTGGCCAGAAACTTGTAGTCAGCACACAGAAGGGATGCTGGCTGCCAGTTCTTGAATGCAGCTGAGGTCCCCTGCCTTTGGTAGTAGGGTGAGAGCCGCCTGGTGATAGCTGACAGGCATAATTTTATCAGCAAGTCTCTCACAAGACACGTGCAAGAGGTGGGGGCCAAGGAGGGGCCAGAAGTTCTTATAAAACTCAATGGACAGCCCGTCAAGCCCTAGGGCTTTGCCCTCGGTGAGGCTTCCCACCTCAAGTCATGAGTTCCTCCAGGGACAGCTGTCACTGAAGTTCATCAGCCACCATTGGGCAAAGCTTGGGAAGGCCATCATGTAAGCACTTGGACTCCGGGAAAAGAGGCATACAGGTCTTGATAGAAGGCTAAAGCATGACGGCAGATCTCAACAGGATCCATGAGTTTGTGGCTGTCCAGAGTCTTGAGATGGTAAAGGATTTTCTGCAGGGCCCATCACTTTTCCAAATTGAAAAAGAACTGAGTCTGGGCTTCAGCCTCTGCCAGCTCTTGGCAGCAGGCACGAATCATTATGCCTCAGGCTGTGCCCTCCACCAGCTCCCGGAGGTGCTTCTTTTGAAGCTTACGGCTCTCAGGTAGCCCTGTGTCTCCACCAGCATCATGTAGGCCCACCTCAAGCTTTGCTACATCCTTCTCCAACCTCCAGACATGGTGGCAGAGATCGCTCATTGCCAGCTGTGTGTATTGCTGGCAGGAAGCTCTGATCTGTGCCTTTCCCACATCCCACCATTGCTTCCAGGAGGAAAAGGTGGTTCTGTCAGTCTCCCATGTCTGCCAGAAATAGGTAAAGCATTCACAGAAGTGAGCATCTTGCAGCAAGCTGGTGTTGAAACACCAGTAGGATGCCCAGGAATGTGCTCTGGCAAGGAGACTCAGCACACAGTGAATAACACTGTGATCTGGGAGTCCAGATGGAATAATGAAGCTTCCATGCAGGACTGGCAGGCACTGCTTGGTGATGTACAAGCAGTCAAGGCGTGCCATGGCAATCCCACCAGTGGTTGCCTTTATCCAAGTATACTGCCTTGTGTCAATGTGGAAGTGGTGGCAGACATCCAAAAGGTCCCCTGCCGCCAAAGCTGTCTGCAGCCACCGGGCTGAGGATGGATGGGATTCTGGCCCATTCCAGTCACACCATTCCTCAATTGTACAGTTAAAGTCCCCGCCCAGGAGGATAAGGTCATCATCGCCAGCTGCACTCCTCAAAAAAAGTCAGCCAGGGTCTCAAAGAAGGCTGTCCGTTCTCACCCAGCAGTGGGCACATAGATGTTAATTAGGAGGAGGCAAAGTTGTGCTAAGTTGTGCTAAGTGATACAAGCAGTTAGCAGGCATCCAGGCATAACCCCCTCGGGACTGAACTCACCTGGGCAACATAGAGGACACATTTGCACCCTATGAGCACCCCCACAGCAGCAGCACATTCCTCCACTCCAATGGAAGGAGGGGCGCGAAGCCAGAGACCAAAGCTCCAGTCCAGAGGGGCTGAAGCCCCAGCAGTTCACTGCTGGGAGCTGCTTTCAGCCGTTCCAGAAAAAACAGGGTTAACCGTGCAAGGAACCAGAGGGATGGGCAGCCCTCTGCAGCCAAGGAACAAAGAAGCTGGAAACAAACTGCGGGGGGGAGAGAAAGTTAAGCAATGTAGCAGGGAAGGGAAGGAAAAACAATAAGCAGTAGAAAAGCTGCAGGGAGGGAAAACAAAACAACCTGAGGGGAGGGGAGGAGCAGACAGTCACTGCAAAAGAAAGGGCTGAGAAAAGGCGGAAAAGAGGCAGGAAAAAGTAAAGTGGGGGACTACAGTGAGAAAGGGATCCAGCTGCCTAGGGGAGGGAAAACAAAACAAGAAAAAGAGAAACACTCACAAAACAGGGAGAAGCTTCCAGAGCTCTGAACAAACACACCTGTCAGTAGCCATTTAGGAAGACAGACAGACAATTCTACACCCTACTACATACATATAAACCTCTGCACAGAGAAGATAAAGGGAAGGAAATGAAAAGAGTTATTTGGATGGCTAGAACTTTTTGCTGCAAATTTGACCAAAAGAGTCTATTTTACTGCCTTAATATGTAGGGGATTCTTTTCTCCTAAAACTCAATCTGAAAACATTCTAAGAAACTGAATTTCAATTCCTTTATAAAATCTTCTGTACAAGCCGTAAGACTTCACATTACATAAATACTAGTGCAGAACAGATTAATAAGCATGGGATATGTTGAATTACTAGATAGAGGAACAGATAAAAAAAAAAATGTTACCTCATGTGAGCCTGAAATGACAAGCCAAAGTTATTACAACCACTGCAAATTGCCTGTGATTAGCAAGGAGACTAATATATTACCCTAATTTAATTATCTTCTCCATCTGAAGCCCATGATGATCACTGGCAACTCTTATCCTTAGAACAAAATACACTACATCCCAGTTGTTAATAGTTCTAAAGAAAGGGCTGGAGAACCTCTTCAGTCATTAACAAAATGATCTGATAAATGAAGCACAGCTTGTAATGTGTCTTTCTATATTTTGATACATCAGGCCAATACAGGCTTATGGGGAAGCAGGAAACTAAGATCCCAGTAGAGAGAAAAGGTTTAATTTTTCAGTGAAAGATAATATAAGGCATAGAATCATGTCATAAGTTGGTGGTAAAAGTTTAATAAATGGATCATAAAATTCCAGTCAGGGAATTAACAACCCAATTATAAAACTTTGGACCAAAGGAAAAAAAAAAAGAGAAAAGAAAAAAAAAACCCTGCATCAAATTTTTTGCTGCCAAACTGTTCCTTTCTACTTTTCTCACTGAAGAAGTATTAGAATAAGCAAAATTTGGGAGCTACAGTCTAAAGGCATAGCAGTTTGAATCCATTAGCATCAGAAGCAAGCTGCACTCTGGGCACATCTACGCGTGCATTAAACACTCCATAGGTACTGCACATTAAGTTTAGTACGTATAATAACACGTACTAACTGAATGTGCAGTAATCGGCACTACTGCAAAGTAGCTCCAGTGCAGGCCTTTTTAGTGATGTTAATGTGGGGTAGACTAATTCTGCTGTGCATTAGCACAACAGCACAGCTTTTGCCTCATGATGTGTTAATGTGTAGTCGAATTATTCTACTGCACATTTAGCATCTCATGTAGACGCACCCTCTGAAAAGGGAAAATGCCTAGGAAATAAAAATTCATGTGTTAATTTGGTCACAAAATAATCTCCTTTTGAGACTATCCTTTGAGGAAGGGCCTGTGAAATGAGAACTCCATAAGTTTCAATTAGTCCAAGATCAGGCAAAAGCTATCACACCAAGTGGTTCCCTTTCTCAACCATGGCTCTTCACTCTTAAATGTACATATAAACCAAGCCCTAAATGAAAAGAAAAGTATATGTACCATTTTATGAAGACACACTGTGGTGGAAGTGAACCAAAACACATTCCAAGTTAAGACAGCATTGTATAATTTCTAGAGGATCATTGCAAGATCCTGCATATAATGTATGTTGCACGCACATCCTCCAAAAAAAGGTCATTACTCAAAAATCTTGTGTTATTTTTTTTTAAGTGGATTTGCATTGCAACTACATCCTCTTGAAGAACACTGTCAGCTAGGATTTGTTTCACAGTGGGCACACCTATATATGCATTAAGGTGCCATAATTACTAAATGAGCCATAATCGGAGCTACTGCACATTAGCACTGGTGCACTCTTTTTAAAGTGGTGCTAGTGTGCAATAGACTAATTCTACTGTACATTAGTACTTTTTTGTGCTGTGATAATGTGCAGCAGATTTAGTCTACTGTGCCATTAGTGTTTCGTGTAGATGCACTCAGCAGTATTTAGAAGTCCCTATCAGATTGAAGCATATTATGGTTCACACTGAACACATTCCCTAACAAGAGGTACTGCATTAAGACATACCTTTTGTCTTTTTCGAGTGGTGTAAGGAAGCCCTGCATATAGAGATATATCAACTAGTTTGGCAAATGCCTGCTCCCATAGTAGAAACAGTACAGCTACATTCACATAGCACTGCATTATCCCAATTAGCTTGACTTTTCAGTTAATTAGCTCAGGGGTACTATCACACAGACACAGCTACCCTGCATCTGATCTAGAAGCAAGCCTGCACAAAATCAGGCAATATATGTGCAGAATGCTGCCTTGTCCGGTATATAAATACCCAATGGGTGGAAGGGAAACAAAAGTAGAGTGAGGCACAGGGAAGTTTTCAGTCACACAGTTCAGTCAGTCACAGTGTCAAGAATAGAACACATTTTTGTCTCCCAGTAACTGCAATGTAGTATTCGTTGAAATACTCAAGCTACATTTTAACTGGTAACAGGGATAGTCAGCTGGAGTCCACTCCTGTTCTACCGAGGGTCTAGTCAATATCGGGCACTAGTTTCATTTCTAATATCTGCAATAGCCACTTCTTGAAGTGACTTCATTATTTTAAGTGGTTCTTGCTGTTTTCTTCACTGTGTTGTTTTCCAGCATTCCCCAAGTCTGCAACTTGCAGGCTGCAAGTCTGAAAGCCTGCCTCACTCATTCTCTTGGTCACAGCACTGCACTGCTCAGAATCAGCCCAAACTCTACCCAAGAGTCAGGCAGGGTAAATTAGCCTATTCCGATCTCCGTGACACTGTTCCTAGACTGCTCATGGTACCTATTACAGCTAGGCTAATGATAGCTTGGGTATCTCTACACTACCCTGCAGATACACATCCAGCCTACTGCCCTACTTATTCTGCCTCTTTCACTGTCTAAAAATGTCCACTTTTAATGTCTAAAGGTACAGAAAATGTATAAATCTATATTAAATTAGTATTACTGCATTGATAATAGAAAGATTATTCGGACCTCCGAGAGAAGTTCTGTCATTTACCCTACTGTGTCATAGCATTGCTGTATCTAAGGTATAATATTCTTTCACTACCTATAAGAGAAAATTAATGTGTCTTTGCAATATGGATTCAAAATGTTCAGATGTAATTTAAGAAAAGCATTTTTACCAGAACTCTGATTTCTTTGATTTTAGGAAGTTTGTCAGAATCTGGTATAATTTCCATTCATGGTTTTTAGTGTTTTCAGAGATGTCCAGCTTTTCTGTACAATAGCTAAAAAGTACATTGCTAAGAGAAGACGCTAATAAGGATGGGTACATTTATTTAGAAGGCAGCCAGACAGGTTGTTGTTTTACTGAAATAAATGTAATCAAGATAGCCTGAAGGGCAGAAAAATCTGGCAGTGGATCAAAGTGAGGGAAACTACAATACCCTACCGTATTAGCTGGCGCACTCATCCACTCTAACTTGTACCAAGTTGGACTAGTGACTCATGCTACAAGCCAGGGTAAAGTAGGAAATGTTTGTTCCAATCTAGAGCATAAGAGACTTTCTATATATCTGCCATGGTATGACTGCAGTAGAATAGAGAAGTAGGGGTAGAGACAGAAGCCAGGACAAGGAGAAAAATCTAGAAGCCAACCAACCTCAAGATAAAATTTAGCGTTTTAAATGCAACCCAAAAGTAGATCCAGATAGCTTGTTAAAGTCCAGGTCTACTTCTGGTGATAATATGGTATAGAAGCTATGGGCCAGATTCAATTCAACTTCTTAGGAACATAAATGGGCATAAGCACATGCGTGTCATCCTATTCCACCCTGCTCAAGTCCCCAGGAAAAAAATGTTAAAATAAAAGTGTTGGGTGGGTCCTCTTCCTCCTTTCTAGTTTTTCGTGACTCAGATCAAGGACAAGATGACCGTGTGCTACAAAGATAAATGCATTCATGGATTTTCAGAACTGCACTTGGGCACCTATATCTACTTAGATGCCCAATAGGTGGAGTAAAATAGGCATATGTTTGTTATGCATTATGTGGAACAGGCATAAAACAAAGTAAGATGTGAAAACAAGACTAGTAGGAACAATGAACAGAATAATGTAGAGCAGTCTGAGATGAGGAAATAGAAATGATAGTAGAGATGTAGGTGATGGCAAGAAAAATAATATTCTGGACAGAGCTTTAAAAAAGAGGATGTGTTTTAGCACAATGTGAGCTCTTCACGAATCCATGCCAATCCATAGCCAACTGAGAAAAAAAAAGAAACACAGTGAATGGTGAAGCAGCAATGCACTGATGAGAACAGAAGGAACCACTTGTTCAGAAGAAAGGTCACTCCAAGAAATTGTTATTTCAGATATTAGAAATGGAAACAAACACATGATATCAACTGGACCTTTGCTAGAACAGGACTGGACTCTACATTACTGAATATGGCATTTGGCAAAAGTTCCGCCATATGAAGCTACTAAATAATTGCAATCTGTAATTACTGCGCACATCAGCTTGTTGCTTAAGCTTCTCAATAGATAACCAGGTGGCTAACTATCCATTTGTATGTACAGCTACCTGATTTGAACATATATTTTTGGCACCAGAGCTGCAGCTAAGAAATTGATTGGCCAGAGAGCCAAAGAGCTAGCATGGGAATCTGGGACTGAACTTGGTCTCTGAACTCTTATTCTGTAAGGGACAGTATAATTTGTTACCTCTACATCACTAAACAAAACCACCAGGTAACCTTTGTCATCAGTGTAGTAGCTACTAAGGAGGATAAATGTTCCAAACAATTTTTCCTTGCAGATCCATTTCTTGCTCTGTTTCTCAGTGCCTAAAAAGCTCTTTACTTGAAAGCCCTCTGGATAGCCTAGTAATTACGATTCAATCCTGTAGGTTAAAAAAAATTCCTCTGATGCAGACAACAACAAAAAATATCCACTTGTCACTTTAAAAAATTAAAATACAAGAAAAAGTAACTATATTTTGTATAATAATGAATATTTTCTGCAGTCTTAAGCCAGGAATAATCTTTTAAAAAATTACATTACCTCACTGTGAAGATAAATGCATATCCCAGTAGGCAATAAGAGTGACTAGTGAACTTTATTTAAAGCAGGCTGTTATGGAACAACAGGTATACCATGCTAACTATAATAAGTTTTTTATTATTATTATTGTTTTCTAAGCCTTCCATTGATGCATTAGAAATAGAAAGCACATGATCAGTTGGCACGGCAATGAATGCTTTATGAAGAAAAAAGGGTACATTTCAAAAAGGGTATTAATTTCAAATATAAAAGTGTACCATAAGAGCAGTGTCAGGTCACACCTGATTATAAATTCTTTGGAACAAGTACCACCCTTTTGCTACAGGTTTACCTAGTGCCTAGCAAAATAGTATTAAGACCTTCTAGATGTTAACACAATACAAATATGACAATGACTGGTCCAGTTAGAAGCTGGGGAGATAAGATACCTATTAGATGGTCATCCCGATGGCCTGAACACCAACTGCTAAAAAACAGAAATGTTGGAGGAACCAAGATTCTACTTCTATTTGATTTTCGTAAACCTGGATTCCAGACTTAAATAGCCAAAAAAGAATTCCTTTTAGGTAGGGGAAGGAGTGCCGTGCTGCCATGATGCTAACAAAGTCTATTCCTGAATCACCCAGTCCTTTTCCCTACTACAGGATGAACACAAGAGCAAGGTGGAAGAAGTCACAGTGTAGTAGAATAGCAAAGCTATATCACACCCTTTCATTTGACTAGGTGCACCCAAATTAGAGACACAATACAAAGGAGCTGCTAATAGCGCCCTCCTTTGCCAAGCAGAGCTTACAAGCAGGGGAAAAAAAACAAAAGTACATTGTCTGATGACCATGTAACATAGAATTAGCAAAGGAATTCTACTACGGGGAAAATAGATTATCCTCATGTCTAAATTTACCCAAAACAAACAAACAAAAAACACAGATACAGCTAATAAAACATTTAATAAATGTTTTGACTGTACACAAAAGAGGAGAGCTTCATCTTATAAATAAAATAATTTTATCTTTTCTCCAGCATTATTGCATTATTAGCTTAATTTGTCTACCTCAATATCTCTGAATTTTTAATGCACTGTAGCTTAGAAATTAGGACAGTTAACTCTGATATACACTCACCCACATAAGTAAGAAAAGAGAAGTATGATTGGCATTATCAAACACCCACTCCAGCTTTGACAGAATGGTGGGGCAAAGAGGTGGTCAGCACATCCTCTTGCCATGTCAGTGATCCAAGAATTGAAGGTGGAGTGGCTGGTTGTCCTGACATGGTGAAGGGGCATAAGCCTTGTTTAGTTAAATGCTTTAAAAAGCTGGCAAATTAGAAACATAAAAGAAAAAAAAACCATAGCCACATGAGCTGTGTCCGCATTAGGAACCAAAGTGGTGTTTTAAAATTACATTAACACATTTTGATGGGTTTGAATAAAAACAAAAAGTCAGAGAGGAGAGTCTAAGGGTGATTGAATTAATTAGCAAGATCAGTTTCTAAAACAACTTAGGACCTGGTTACACATTGCATTTTGAGCTGCTAAAATGTTTATCATTGTTAATGCTAGTTTGAGTTTAAACCAATCACACATTGATGCTAAAATCTTTCTCTGACTGTTCCTCGCCTACACAGCTGTGACTTGCCATGAGAGGGCTGATGAGCAGAACCTGACTAGGAGGTACATCTGTGAGCTGCTGCTATAAGTAAGAGCCTACCAAAATCATGATTGCAGGGATTTTACAGAAATTGTGAAATCAGGCTATCTCTGCAGAATCCACAGGGGACCCCTCCCCCCACCCCCAACTTACTCAAAAATAAAAAAAACCCCTAGCTATAGGGGTTCCACCTCAGGCACCTGTGGCCAGTGATGTCACTGTTCATCCACTAGCCCTCAGACCATCCTAGTGGCCATTCACTCCCTGGCCCCTGCTAGCCCCACTGAGCCCCAGGGAGAAGGAGGAGACCCCTGGCCAGCCCCAGACAGTCCCCGGCCTCAGCCTTGCTTTGGCAAGTCCTGTGCACTGAGAAGCCAGACACCCTCATAGCTTTCAAGAGAACCATGGTTACTAGTGGGTAACTAAAATTTTCTTACAGCTGATTCAGATGGCATGGAGGCTCCACCAGGTCACAGGGCAGATATGAGTCCAGAAGTGGTGGTACTGGAGGCAGGGGTGGGAGAGGGGAAGAGGAGCATGGGATGGATCAGGTTTTCACACCCTGGGCCACTCAGTGGAGCAGTGGGAACTGCAGCCATGGTTCCCCACCCCCAGCCCCCCACAGCTGGTGGTAGTATATTTCTCTGCCAGTCCCCAGCCTGTCCCAGGAGCCACTCACTGCCTGCCCCTCCCTGAGCACTGATGAGTCCTGACTAGCCCCAGAAACCCCTCCCAATAACCCAGCCCTGCACACCGAGCAGCCAGGCACACTTGTACATTTCAGAGTAACTATGGTTACTAGCAGGTAATTGAAATTTTCTCACAGCCAAATCTGGTGATGCAGAGGCTGGCTGGGCCAGGAGAGGCTGGCTGGCCAAGTCACAAGGCACAGACTGGTCCAGGAGTTGGGGCTAGGTGGGTTAATGTGAGGGAGAGAAAGGTAGGGGACCCACGTGAGGCAGGAGCAGAGTTCACAGAGCTTGCCATGTTGGGCGGGGGGGGGGGGGGAGGCACATG
>NW_005842170.1:2111826-2116023 GCF_000455745.1 Alligator sinensis
AGATTGGTCCAAGTGGGACTGTGGCTGGAGGGTGGTGGGGCAGAGATGGGAATGGTCCTTGAATGAAATTAGCCCTTGCATAGTCCGGGCTAGCTGGCCAGCCATTGACCCACATTACAATTTCCATGGCCAATGTATGGGTGCACCACTTATTAACACCACTCATGCACAGCACTCACAGTGCCCTAGCCCTTCTGGTCAGTTTCTGAGGTGGGGGGCAGTTAGCATTGACTGCAACCCAGAACCCAGCTAGCCTAGCACAGTGTGCAGAGGCACCCACCCCCAAACTAGGGCCCAGATATGCCCCAAGCAAAGAACCACCCCCAAGCCCCAATCCCCCTCCCCCCAAGCTCCCATTCACCACCTTCCAAAGTTCCCATGCACAACACCAACCAAACAGCAGTCACCCTTTTCCGCACCCCAACTTAGCAACAAGGTTTCCTGCCGCATTCTCGATATCCATCTCATCCAAGCTGCCCTATCCTGTTTCTGGTCGCCATCTTGGGTCTTCTAAGTCCCAGGTTCAGTGAAGGGACTCAGGAAAAGGATCACAGAGGACAAGGAGTCCTCAGAACAATACTTCAGGGCAGCAAGCAGCTTCTGGGAGGAGGCCACCTCATTGCTATCCACTTTTTGCTTGTTGCAGCAGACCAGCCCCCAGGTTGCACTGTGTGGTAAGGAACACTATGGTTGTGAGTTCTTCATAGAAGGGGATCAGGGTCCTGGCTGCCCCAGACACCTTGTCGGCATCCCTGTCCCTCACCTGGAAGGACTTTAGGGATTTTATTTTGGTCCAAATATGCAGCCAGTCTTTCTGATGCCCCTATGCCACCATCTGTGACACAATCAACTCATAGACAGCCTGACTTTTGCCTGTGGTCTTTGGTCCCCTTTGTAGTTGTAGCAATGAGGATTGCAATGAAGTCCAGCATCATACTGCAGCTCCAATTAGATGCCCATCTGATAAGGTCAGGGGAGGGGGGTATTCTTTGGCTCATGCTGGAGAAGATGACTAAGTTGGTGGTAGAGGGAAAAAAATTCTGCATGCAGTCACACCCTCAGGGGTGGGAGGCAGAGTTGGTTTAGTGACAGAACCATCCCCTAGGTAGTAGAGTTCAAGGGCTTGAAAGCTTGTTCCACAGAACAAGAAGCTGAGGCAGGGCTTCCTAGGATTCTGGAGGACTGCAACTTGGGTAGCTCATCTGTAAGGAATGGCCACACATTAATGGAACAGAATCTGGGTATCACAGATCAGAGATAAACCTGCCCTGGCATGGCATAACTTTAAGCCACATAAAGTGTGCTTAAAACTAGCATTTACATGTTAAACATTTACATGTTAATGAGAGGACAATCTTGGGGTTAAGAACTCCAGAAACTACTAAAATGAACAAGTAACAAAGCCCTTAGATCAGGCTATATTTTTCCTATGTTGCTGCAAGCCAAAGAAGGGCAAGGTTTAATTGCAAGTCAGTGTGCATTAGGTCTGTGCAAAGCGGCTAGTATTCATTTTGGATTTGGATTCAGCTGATTTGGTGATTCTAATCACTGTCCTAAATTGATTCAGCTGAATCTGATTCCGAGATTCAGCTGCTGCCAAATATCTGAATCAGCCAGGCCCATCCCCTGCCCACTCTCCCAGCCTGGCAATGGCTGCCCTGCCTACCCCAGCTCCCAGCACTTTGGGAAAAAAAAGTCCCGATTCACTGGGTGCTCCCAGGTGGGGGGCAATCCCTGCTGCCCCCCACTATGTGGAGGGCTCTGTACAAGCCCCCCAAACCCTCCTGCTCCCCCAGCCCCACCATGGCTGCCCCGCCCACTGGACTCACCTTTCCTGCCAGCAGGGGGCAATCCCCACTGCTCCCCATTGCCCCATGCCATGTGGGGGGCTCTGCATGAGCCCCTCAAAGCCCTGAGGCTGCTGCATGAGCAGCAAGTCCCAGGGTTTTTCTTGTTTCTTTGTTTTTTCTTAAAAGGGCCAGAGCCATAGGGGATCTGGAGAAGTGAGGGGAGGATCAGGGGGCTCATGAAGAGCCACCCATGTAGCATGGGGTAGTGGGGTGCAGCAGGGATCACCCCTCTGCCCGGCACCACCCTGTGAGTCAGGGTTTGTGTTTAAAGCATCAGGAGCTGGGGTGAGCGGGGGATGGGTCCCGGCTGGGGTCCCCCCCCATGCTCCCCTCCCCCAGTTCCCCTCCCCCACCCCTACTTACTGACTCCTAGTCCAGCTCCCTGCTGCAGCAGGCGGGGACTGCCTGAATCATCTAAGTTTTCCAAAGATTTGGAGAGCTTGGAATTGATTTGGACCTTTTAATTGGTCCCCTGATTCAATTTGGATTTGGAGATTCGGCTACTGAATTGGGCCAAATCAAGTCAGCACCCAAAGTTTTGCACAACCCTAGTGTGCATTGCCTGTGTCCATCATTCTACCGCACCATAGGGAAAAGCCAAGTTGTGGTAAGAAGGCTATTACTGCAGGGTAAAAGTGTACACATACTGGCACATACTACAGGGCAACTGATGTGCAGCAAAGCCATCTCACCCTTGTTTACTTCAGGAATAACTTGCTAATGGAGTGAGACAAAGGAAAACCAGGACACATTTGGTTACTTAAAGCTTAAGGGCATCCTGTGTAGTTATTTCAACTTTTGCACAAGGAGTGCATATTGGATGTATAAAGCTGTAAGAATGGTAGAACATTACACTAAGTTGCCTAGGTAAAAGTGATAGAACAAGGTACTTATGGCAGTAGAGAATCAAGATCTAACACATTTAGGAACTATTTCTGTATTCCTTATTTTACCATAATCCATCTCCAAGTCAACAGTACAAAGGATTATGAGATTGAAGTGCATTTGTTCTTGTAAATCAAACTACTAAATATGTTGTAATGCATCGGGGAACAGTTTTTGATAATATGATGACAATCCTGCTTTTGTGTTTTCATCTGTTTAATCACATAGACTTAGCACTGAAGTTCCTTCAGAGTTGACATATACCCTCAGGTAGTGCAAACATCAAACCAGCAGCTAATTCACACTGTTATGTTGTCTCTTACTTAACAATGCTCAATTTATATTTTTCTAGAATCAGATAGTTCTGAAGTACACTGTGTTGCTCTTAAACCTATATCATTGTGAACAAAAAATTAAACTTCTACGCTCCATCAGTATATGTTTTATCTTGCGGGGAGGGGGGCGTGGAAGAGGAGAATGGGAGGAGAAAAGAAAAAGAGAAAAGAAAAAGAAAAAGAAAAAGAAAAAAAAGAAATCATTCCTTGCTCAGAGCATCAATAAAATGTACCTGCAAACTTAGCCATTATGGTTTCTTCCACATTTTTAATCTCCACTTCTAGAAAGCGTCTGGAGAACACCTCAGGCAAATTCAGACAGAGAGTGTCCAATTCAAAACGGAAGAGTCAGCAGGATTGCCATATAGGCAATAATGCTAGTCATAGATTCATAGAGTCATAGATTGTAGAGTCGGAAGGGACCACAATGGATCATCGTGTCCAACCCCCTGCACCTGGCAGGAAAGAGGACCAAGGTCAGATGACCCCAGCCAGGTGACTATCTAGCGTCCTCTTGAAGACCTCCAAGCTAGGTGATAGCACCACCTCTCTTGGAAGCCCATTCCAGATCCTGGCCACCCCTACTATGAAAAATTTCTTCCTAATATCTAACCTAAATCCACTCTCAACTAGTTTACACCCGTTATTCCTAGTCATTCCCTGGGGCACCTTAGTAAACAGCACTTCCCCTATTCCCCGTTGACCTCCCCTAATAAATTTATAGGCGGCCACAAGATCCCCACTCAGCCGTCTCTTGTGAAGGCTGAAGAGATTCAGCTCTCTCAACCTCCCCCCACAGGGTCTATCACGAAGGCCACTAATCATGTGAGTGGCCCTCCTCTGGACCCTCTCAAGATTCCCCACATCCCTCTTGAAGTGCAGCGCCCAAAACTGGACACAGTACTCCAACTGTGGCCTGATCAGTGCCGCATAGAGGGGGAGCATCACCTCCTTTGTTCTATTAGTCATGCACCTGCTAATGCACAACAAAGTGTTCATCTTGGAGTCAATTATGACTCTAAGATCCCTCTCTGCCTCCGAGCTGCTGAGAAGGACTCTCCCTAACCTATAGGTGTGCTGTGGGTTCCTCCTTCCCTGGTGGAGTACCTTACATTTATCTTTATTAA
>NW_005842170.1:2117136-2128196 GCF_000455745.1 Alligator sinensis
AGTTCCCTGTTCAGCCAAGGGGGCTTTTTTGCCCCCTTACCTCCCTTCCTACGTAATGGGATAAACTCCTTTTGAGCCCCAAGGATCACTCCCTTGAGATACCTCCAACCCTCCTGGACCCCCATATGTTCTATGTTCTTGAGTTGTATCCCCTCACTAGCTAGCCTTCTAAGCTTGCTAAAATTGGCCCTTCTAAAGTCCAACACCTTAGCCCCACTAGTTACTTTACCCACCCTTTGCTGGATAGTGAACTCGACCAAGTGATGGGCACTATCTCCCAGGCTACCATGAACTCACATGTTCCCCATGAGATCATCCCCTGTTGTTAAGACCAGGTCAAGCAAGGCACTACCCCTGGTGGGACTAGACACCACCTGGGATAGGTGGAGGTCCTGCACACAGTGTAAGAATCTCCATGAGATCTTACACTGAGATCTTACAGTGAGAATCTCACTGCTGTTTGTGTCTGTGAGATACTGAGTGATCACTGCCTGGGCTGAGGGACTGGCAAGGAACAGTCGTGCCCCAGTGTGGGATGCATGAGAAGGGGAGGAGATGAGCGTAACTTGCCCCGGCACCTCTAGACTCACCAGCCCTACTAATAGCCCAGCTGTGGGGTGACTCCCAGGGGTTAGTGAGTCCCTTGAAGAGTCTCTAGGAAGGGATTTTATAAAGCTGGGAGTGACAACATGTAATATGGGGGTGGAGGGGGTGTAAAGGCAGTGCTGGAAGGTGCCCTGTGGGGTTCGGGAGCCTGTTGGTAGGAGGGAGGGAGGGAGGGAGGGGAGATGTTTGCAGATACCTGACTAGGAAACAGAGGTTTGTAAGCACTCCTTTTTAACATGGCCAGTGTATCTCACAGAGAATAAACTACTTGGACACTCAAAAAAAAATAAAAAAAATTAAAAATTTTTTTTTTTTAATTTTTAAAAGGGGGTCAGACTCGATGATCTATTGAGGTCCCTTCCGACCCTAACATCTATGAATCTATGAGTGGCTTGTTTTGGCTGTCTGCTCCTCCCAGCAGGTATCTGGATAGTTTAGATCTCCCATGACCACCGCCTCCCTCGCCTGCGTGGCATCTGCTAGCTGCCCAAAGAATACATTGTCTAGCTCTTGATCCTGATGAGAAGGCCTGTAGTAGACCCCCACAACCAAGTCCTTTTCCCCTGGCCCCCCCAGGATCCTGACCCACAATGCCTTGGTGTTCCCCTCCTCCACCCCCGCCTTAATGGTGGAAGACGTATACTGCTCCTTAACATAAAGTGCTACCCCCCCACACCTTTTTTCCCCACTCTGTCATGCCTATACAACCTATACCCCTCAGTGCCTACCGCCCAGTCATGTGTAGAATCCCACCATGTCTCGGTTAGTCCAAATAGGTCGTACTGGGTGCTAGCAAGCAAGAGTGCAAGCTCCTCCTACTTGTTTCCCATACTCCTGGTGTTTGTATAAAGACATTTGAGTCCGCCAAAGGGGGCTCTTGGTGCCCCTGTGCCTTGATGGTGTGTGTTCCCTTTATTACTTACCTGGTGTGGTTTGGTGCCTTTTTTATGGCTTACCAACCCCTTAATACTTACCTGGTGTGATCTGGCATCTTGTTTGTGGTTTGCCAACCCTGGGCTGTCTTCGACCACCAGTTCCCCGACCCCCGTTGAGCTTGGTTTAAAGCTCTGCGGAGGAGATCAGCCAATCTGTGGGTGAACAGATACTTACCTCTGGGAGACAGATAAATATCATCATCTCCCAGGAAGCCTCCTCCCTGGAAGTGCTGGTCATGGCTGTAGAATCCAAAGCTCTCCTGAAGACACCAACTCTGGAGCTGCCGGTTGACTTCCTTGATGTGGGCACCCTGGCATCTCCAGTTGCTGCCAACTGGAAGGATGGAAGAAAATACAACCTGTGCTCCAGTCTTCTTGAGGCTGTCTCCCTGCTCATGGAAGTCCTTCATGATGCAGTCAGGGCTGGTCCTAGCCGCATTGTTGGTTCCCACATGGACAAGGACCATGGGGTAGTGGTCAGAGGGCTTAATGAGAGCAGGAATTGCCTCAGTGTTGTCCCTGATCTTAGTTCCAGGCATGCAGGAGAGATTTCTCTCACCATAGGATCCGGTCAACAGATCAGCCTCTCTGTGCCTCTCAGGATTGAGTCACCCACCACAACCACTCGGCGTTTCTTCTTCTGCCTGGGCAGTGATCCCCCAGCCTGCCCAGTAGGGGCTACAGGGATCACCACCTCTGAAGGAAAATACTCCTCCTCTGTCTCCTCCATGGTTGTCAGGGCCCCGTATCTGTTCCCCACATGCAATGGGGAAGCAGACACCAGGCCCCACCACCTGGATCCAGAGGTGACTGTCCTCCATTCCCCTGCTGCAGACTCCTCAAGTGGAGTTTCACCCGTGGGCATCTGGAGCTGTAAGGAATGGAAATACCGATCAATCATCCCTGATTCCCCTTAGCCTGTTCACTGCCTCCTGGAGTTCCCTCACTTGCTCCTCCAGGGCCTGAAGGTGGGCACATGAGGGACAGGTGAGGGGGCTCCCCCCCCTACCCCGATGGCAGGGTCACTGCCAGGCCACCCTGCAGACAGGGGGGCAGGGGTCCATCTGAGTGGACACCTCCGAGGAGGCAGCTCCATCTGAGCTGCAGCTGCCTCCTGTGCTCTTACCTTAGCTGCTGAGCTTTGAGTCATCATTGCTCTTGCTAGGTGCTCCTTCTTGTCACTTACTCTTTGTGCACCCGCCTCGTGCAAACGCAGACACTCCCTTACAGAGCGCACCTGTGTGCGCGCTCTGTTCATGCACGGCTCGGGAGCGTGGCTCAGCAAAGAGAGATCCGGGGGCTTCCCCTCCAGATCCTCTGCAGCTGCGCCAGCTCCTGCCCCACTTACCTTCGGGGGGGTCAGCTGCTGCTGCCGCCCCCGCTGTTGCTTCTCAGCCTCCGCTGCCTCAGGTACATACACTCCCTTACAGAGCGCACCTGTGTGCGCGCTCTGTTCATGCACGGCTCGGGAGCGTGGCTCAGCAAAGAGAGATCCGGGGGCTTCCCCTCCAGATCCTCTGCAGCTGCGCCAGCTCCTGCCCCACTTACCTTCGGGGGGGTCAGCTGCTGCTGCCGCCCCCGCTGTTGCTTCTCAGCCTCCGCTGCCTCAGGTACATTGCAGGGGGCACACGTGTGCTGAGAGCCCACATGTGTGCCCAGTCAGCCTCCTCTCCCTCCTATTGCACCCAACTGCTGGGCACTGAGTCAAACCGGGGCTTGTTTTAAAGCTGGCAGTTTGAATTTTCTTGCGGTGGCTGAGCAGCCAATCAGGTAGCTGAGCAGTGGCTGAGCAGCCAATCAGGTACCCCAGATTGCCCGGAAGTGCCTGCCTGCTGCCTCTGCTGGCTGCCTCTCCACTCTCCTGGTCTCAGATCCTGGTGCTCCGGGGCAAGCCCCTAGGAGCCGCCTCCGAGAGGATCCCCTTTGTCACCCGGGGGAAGGATCCTCCCTAGCCGGCTCCCTGTTTGTGCGTTCTGTTCGTGTGCAGTTCGGGAGCACGGCTCCCTGCCCAGCTGAGCAAAGAGGGATCTGGGGGCTTCTCCTCCGGATCCTCTGCAGCTGCGATGGCTCCTGCCCCACATACCTTTGGGGGGTTCAGCTGTTGCTGCTGCCCCTGCTGTTGCTTCTCAGCCTCTGTTGCCTCAGGTATTTTGCAGGGGGCACACATGTGTTGAGAGCCCACATGTGTGCCCAGTCAGCCTCCTCTCCCTCCTACTGCACCCAACTGCAGTAAAATACTGCCAAATGTTTTAGAATTTGGATGAGCATTCAAAAATGTAGACACTCAGATCAGTTATCTGAATGGTAGCAGTTCCATAGCCAGAACCTGTATCCTTTCTACCCAAACATTCCTGTAATCAAAAGGTCTTTTAACCAGCTTTATGTATTCACACTGTCTTATTGAAGGCAGAATATGAAGCCAAGGTATTCCCTGAGCTAAATAACTTCCTAAAGGATACCTGGGCTGCCAAGTCCATCACCCTCTGATATATGACTTCTTTGGATGATTGACTAATATTATAGCACCACAGTATACTCTCTCATTTGGATGAGACTAGACTGGGTAATCAGCACGGAAGTCATATGATCTGCCACTTTTAAAATATAAAAGGAAGCTCAAAATTTAGGCACTGGGGTGAACTGTGAAATTACACAATTCTTACTTTTATTGCTGTAAAAACTGTTAATCCTGAAGAAAAAGGAAATCCAACAGTAAAGCTGTATAGTGTAGCATAAAAATTCTAGAAACCCTTTTAAATGTTAAAGGAGCAAGACAGCTGGATTCAGAGATCATGTTCCCGTAGACATTATTTGGCAGCTCTAAGTAACTATGAGGACATCTTTATAAGAAGACAGTTTCTTAAAGAGTTTGAGTTTCATTATTACTAAAGTTTTGAAGCACTGCAGAGCTTAGGAGCTGTTAACTTTTCAGGCCCAAAATGATGTCTGTTACAGTTGGAGTCAATGAGATTTACAAAGATGTAACCAAAGGCAGAATTTAGCCTACTGTTTATAAAATGGCACTCACAGCCAGCAGCTGTATATGAGTGGTGAGTGTCTATGGAAACAAGCATGAAATCAGCAAAAAAAAGTGAAGTAACTAGGTGCTCTAAAACAGTGACTGGCAAAACTTTCATGTACCTCTTGCCAATCCATCTGCTCCCACAGAGACAAGAAAAAGAAAAGTGGATTGCAGCAGTAGAAGAAAAATAGTCTGTTTCAGCCCAAAGTACAAATACGTAAGTTTTAGTATAAATGTAAGCTTAAATACAAAAACACATAATATATCTTAAAAAGAAAAGAAAAGAAAGTATGATTTTAGAAGACAAGTTAGCAATAAGTATCAGGTTATAAAACACCACCAGTTAATTCAGCATGTCTTTCCTTATGGCCATTTTGTAAGTGTTTGTCACTAAAGAAGAGGGATTTTGAAAGAAACCTAATGGATTTAGGCACCCAAATCTCTTTAAAGTGCATAGGATTTGAACAACTCGTTCCCTGAACTCTCAGCTTAAAGAAGGGAAAAACAAAACAAAAAAAAGGTAGGCTGTTCATAGCAATACTTTGTACCAACATGTTATCTGTGCCCAACCAGGTTGTGGTTTTAGTTGTTTTTCAAAAGGAATGTCTTCATCTTCACTCCATTGTACTTTTCAAAATTCCTGTGTTATTTTTGGTGTGTACTTATATTGTGTTGCAACTGCTCATCAAGTACATTTTCATACAAAAAAACAACTTTCAAAATAATAGAACTAAGCCTTTAAAAGGACTTCTCCTCTCCTCCAACTAGCTCTTGAGATTTTAGTCATAAAAGCTTGGATGAGCCTCAGGATTTGGCTGAAGGGAAATAGAAACTTGCTTAAAGGGTACACTAAATTCTAAACACTTTGTCTGCCAGTACCAACAACACTTCCAAAGTTAACATCCCCAGTACAGTGTGTTCCTCCATTGCTGAAGCTGCAAAATGATCAGACACATACCTGTTCTCCAGAATCTGATCCACAGTCTGGCCTATTTCTTTGAAGCAGGTTGTACAAGGGGGTAAATTCTGCCAGTAAGTGGACAGCAGGAAACTCAAAGGGAATTGCAGCTGTGCAAAGCTCCTGAACATTAGGATCCTGGTACTACATGATCTACACAAGCCCTGGCTTAAGTAACGTGTAGGAGAAATGAGGGGCCCAAAGACGTTACTTAGATTTGCCAGATCTCTAAAATTTAAGGTCCTACAAAAACATATGACAATTGTACAAAGATCAGACACTCTATGACTGCTTTAATGGTTCCCACTGCTAGTTTAGACTGACCCAGAGGGTCAGGATGTCATTACCAGCTTCCCATGGCTCTATATACTTGCTTAATATTTCAAATATTTTCAGCCTCTAGCCCATTTATTTCTCCTTCCACCCAAACCTTTGTATATGGTTCATATTTCTTCATAATGACACTTTCAATATATCCCTAGTTCCTTCTTTTCACCTAGCCTCAGATTAAAATTTATATCACTCCACAAAAGTTTTAATTTAATAGACCTGCCCTTGCAACACCACTCCATTTTGGGTCTGGCTCCAGTGCAAGATTCACAGGTGGAAACCCATTTTGACCCCATGAGTCTAAGACCCTGGCAGACACTCCAGCAGACCCTGATCCTGACCCCTAGTTCAGCTGGGAGGTAGGTGGGGCCTGCAGTGGGCGAGTGCTAGATAGCTGTGGAAGGCAGGTGAGAGGAGCCAAGGAGGGTCACGCCCTCCTCCCCACCCCTCCTCCTACTTAGCCAAACCCCTCAGGGAGCCGCACAACTGGAGCCGCCTGGCATGTGACTTAGTGTAGGACTAGGGGAAGGGTGGGGGCACTTATTTCCCCCTTTCTCCAGTGGAACAGGGATCCCAGTCCCTGAAAGCAATGCAGAACCAGTGGCAGCAGGCTACATATGCACAGGCTTTAAAAAAGGTCCTGTCAATGGCAAAAAGCTGCAGTTTGGGTCCAGCTCCAGTGCAAGACACACAGGCGGAAGCCCATTGCACCCCCATGAGCCCAAGACCCCAGCAGACACTCCAGCAGACCCTGACCCTGGGAGGTAAGTGGGGCCTGTGGTAGATGGGTGCTAGATAGCTGTGGGAGGCAGCTAAGAGGAGCTGAGGAGGGTCACACAGCCCCCCCCCCCCCCCCCTGCCCCCCCTGCCCGGCTCCTAGAGGAGCTGAGGAGGGTCACACAGCCCTCCCCCCCCCACTCTGACTCCCCTGTCCGGCTTCTACTTAGCCCAGCTCCCCAGGGAGCCACATGATCAGAGCCATGCGAACAGGTGTGCTCTGGACCCAGTGCACAAGTTAGCAGGGAAGTTCACACAAGGGGGTATGAGGCTCTAGGCAGTGAGCCTGAAGAGAAGGGTCAGCACAGCATTAGTCCAGACTACTACCTGTACCATGGTGGGGACACACCGCACCTCAAAGATATGCTCCATGACTGAGGCCCCACCTCTTGTACCACTGAGGCCTCCACCCAGATGGAATCCATGGTTCTGGCCTCCACTCAGATGGAGCCCCTGACTCTCGGCTGTATGGTCTGCCTGGCACAACTGCAGGCACCTGGGATCAGGAGCAATGGCTACTCGCCTTGTGAGGTTTGCTCTGCATTGGAGTCTCTGGAGTGCCAGATAGGGGAGCTCCAGACTGCAATGCATAGTGTGTCATCATGGATGAAGAAGAGATCAACTCTTACTTCTAGGCTCTTCGCCTGAAGAATGAAGAGGGAAGAACAAGGATAGATGGCAGGACAAGGATACAAGAGGAGCTCCTATGAAGTCCAGCCAGGGGTCACTTGGACAAAGATCATCCCTGTTCCCAAGGCACACTGCACAAGGTTCACCACCCCAGTGGATCTTCACAATACCTACAAACTCATTGCAGCACCAGTAGAGCCAACATAGCCTCCTGCTCCAGCACCTGAAGAAGACAGGCAACCAGCAACCACCCCTAAGAAGAAATACAGAGTGGTCATCATGACAGATTCCCTCTTGAGGGGGCAGAGGGAGTGATCTGCCACCCTGACCCCTTAGCCCATGAGGTCTGCTGCCTCCCAGGGGCCTGTATCTGGGATGTAGCTGAGAGAATCCTGAAACTTATCCAGCCCTCTAACCACCACCCCATGCTCCTCATCCATGTGGGCACAAATTAAATGGCTCAGAGCAATCCCAGCCAGGTTATGAGTCACTACAGGGCTCTGGGAGTGGGGCTCAGAGGGTTGGGAGTGCAGGTAGTTTTATCCTCAATCTGTCTGGTTATGGGTCATGGGCACAGGAGGGAGAGACAAACTGAAGAAGTAAACAGAAGACTCTGGCATAAGTGCCTTCATGAAGGCTTCGATTTCTTTGACCACAGTCCACACTTCAAAGAGAGAGGCAGCACTTTGTTGGGAAGGTACAGCTTCCAACTCACTCTAACAGGGAAGAAACTCTTCTCAGCCAGAATGGCTGACCTGCTTGACCAGGCTTTAAACTAAGTTCACTGGTGGATTCATAGATTGTAAGGGCCTGGAAGGTACCTCACAAGATAATTGGGTCCAGACCCCATGCACTAGGCAGGACAGATAACTGGGATCAGGTGAGCCCAGCAAGGTGACAGTCCAGTCTCCTCTTGAAGACTTCCAGGGTAGGAGATTGTACCACTTCTGGAAGAATTTTATTCCACAGTCTGAACACCCTGACTGTGAAGAAGTTTTTCCTAGTGCTAAACCTGAAACAGTCTTCCAGGAGTTTGTGGCCATTACTCCTGGTTTTCCCCAAGGGTTCCCTGGTGAACAGTTGTTCACCAAGCCCTTGATGTATTCCCCTGATGTAGTGGTAAGTTGCTTCCAAGTCCCCTCTCAGCCTTTTCCTTTTTTTTAGGCTGAAGAGACACAAGTCCCTCAGCCTTTCCTCACATGGCTTTCCTTGCAAGTCTCTGATCATATGGGTGGCTCTTCTCTGGACTCTCTCAAGCTTTTCCATGTCCTTGTTGACATGCAGTGCCCAGAGATGGACCCAGTACTCCAGCTGTGGTCTCACCAATGCTAAGTAAAGTGGAAGAATCACTTCCTTAGTTTTGCTTGAGATGCATCAGTTGATGCATGCCAGAGTATTGTTTTCCCTGCTGGCTACAGCATCGCACTGACAGCTCATGTTCATACTATAGTCTATTATTACCCCAAGCCTCTTTCAGTCATGGTGCTAGTCAGCTTGGTGCCACCAAGCCTGTAAGTATGTTGAGGATTGTTCATCCCAAGATGGAGCACTTTACATTTCTCAATGTTGAACTTCATCCAGTTCCAATCCGCCCAACTTACTAGCCTGTCTAGGTCCACCAGTATCTGGAGCCTATTTTCAAGTGTGGCCATGCTCCCCCATAATTTGATGTCATCCATGAACTTAGCTACTGAGCTCTTCACCCCACATCTGAATCATTGCTAAAGATGTTGAAAAGCACTGGACCAAGCACGGACCCCTGAGGGACACCACTGGCCACTTCTCGCCAGGATGACACAGAACTCTCTGGGTCCTCCCCCACAGCCAGTTTCCTACCTACCTAACTGTCAATCAGTTAAGCCTGCAATCCTCCAATTTTCCCATGATAACATCATGGGATACCAGATCAAAGGCCTTTTGGAAGTCTAGGTGTATAATGTCGACCTCCTCTCTCTTATCCAGTTGGAGAGTTACCTGATCATAGAAGGAGATGAGATTGGTAAGACAAGACCTGCCCACAATGAAGCCATGGTGGTTGTCATGCAGAATCCTACCTTCTCAAAGCATATCACACATAGACTCCTTGATTAATTTTTCCAGGATTTTCCCATTTTCCAGGATGGGCAGATGACCACCAGTGCAAGCCCACCAAGGGACCACCACAAAACCAGCAGGTCAGGCTGCACAAGGAAATTCACTCTCATGCCAGCTCAGAGACAGGACTCTTCTAGGAGTGCAGGGGAACCTAGGGCTTCTGATGTCAATCTTACTTACCTGTACACAATGCCAGGAGCCTGGGGAACAAACAGGAGAATCTGGCTCTTCTGCTAAACAAAAGTGAATATGATCTCATAGGGATAATGGAGACCTGGTGGGACTCCACCTATGACAAATACAGGTATAGATGGCTCTACTTTGTACAGGAGGGATCATGTTGCAAGAAAGTGGAAGGGTGTAACTCTGTATGTGCAGAAGGGGTATACTTTCCAACAAACAAAGATTGGCACCCAAGGAGGGTGACACAAGACCCTCTGGTTTAGAATATGGAGGACAACATGGTGAAAGGAATATAATGGTAGGAGTCTACTACAGACTTCCTAATCAGGAGGAAGAGCTTGACCATGAATTCGCTAGGGAACTGGCAGAGGCTACTTGTGCTTGGTGCATGGTTGTCCTGGGCAACTTCAACTAACCTGACATCTCATGGGATGAGCACTCAGCCAAATCCGATCAATCACAATGCTTCCTCATTTGCATTGACAAGCTCTACTTGTCTCAAGAAGTCTATGGGCTGACAAGAGGTAAGGCACTGTTGGACCTGGTACTAGCCAAAGGGCATGATCTAATGAGCAACCTGAGAATCAAAGAGAATCTGGGAGACAGTTACCATGAGTTGATCACTTTCCCTATCCATTGCAAAGCTGGCAAATCAGTCAGCAATGCAGAAATCCTCAGCTTTAGGAAAGTCAACTCTCACAAGGTCAGGAGATTGACTGTCAAGGCTTCAAGAGGCCATGATCTAACATGGAAGGGAGACCATGATGAGCAGTCGCTCCTTAAGGAAGCAATCCTTGAAGCACAAGGGAAGTCCATTCCAGCCCATAGGAAAGGTAGCAAAAGGTCTGGGTGACCCCCTTGGCTCAATAGGGAACTCGTGGACCTCCTGTACCTGAAAAGAGAAACTTATAAATGATGGAAGTCAGGAAACACAACTACAAAGGAGTATTCAGCACTGGCCCACACCTGTAGGGAATGAACTAGGAAAGCCAAGGCTAAAACTGAACTCAAACTAGCTACAGGAATCAACAACAATAAAAAGGTGTTTATGCTTTACTCAGCCCTGGTGAGACCACAGCTGGAGTACTGCATCCAGTATCAGGCCCCCCACTTCAGGAAGGATGTGGAGAAGCTTGAGTCCAGAGGAGAGCCACTCGTATTATCCAAGACCTGGGAGGGAAGCCATACAAGGAGAGGCTGAGGAACTTGGGACTCTCCAGTCTGGAGAAGAGAAGGCTCAGGGGAGACTTGGTGGTAGCCTACAACTATATAAGATGGGTACATCAGGACCTGGGAGAACACCTGTTCACTAGAGCTCCCCAAGGGATAACAAGGTCTAACAGCCATAAATTCCAGGAAGGCCTATTTAGACTAGACATAAGAAAAAAAAAGTTCTTTACAGTGCATGTGTCCAGGGTCTGGAACAAACTCCTCCCAGAGGTATTGCAAGCACCTACTCTGGACTCCTTGAAAAAACAGGTGAATTCATTTCTTGCTGGGGTCATAGTTTCATAGTAGCTAGGGT
>NW_005842171.1:0-13220 GCF_000455745.1 Alligator sinensis
GCACAGAAAAAAAAACAAGGTATGTTACTACACATCCGCTCAGGCAGTGGCAGAGAATTTGTGATTAGAAGCGAGGGGAAACTTAGTTCTCCCCCACCGTGCCTCTCCAGGAACAGTAAAGAGCCTAGAAGAGATAGAGATTGTTATAAGAACATAACGGCTTGTTTTAGGAAACATCAGGTTAACAGTTGTGTAAAGAGAGATCAATGCCCAAAATTTAAGTGACTCTGAGCAGGGAAAGAAGAGTGAGCTTATCAGAGGCATGATTTTTTTTCCTCTGCAGAGGCATAGTTTAAAGGTTTCCTTTTTAACGTAGGAAAAGTTTTATTGAAAGGGATTGTGTGTAGTGTGTAATTTGTCACCCACAGTCTTAGTCTTTTGGGGAAACTTTCTTGGTCCTGAGGTGAAGCTTGCTGGGTTGTACAGCTGTAAGAGAGAAATTTCATGAATAAATTAGTTTGCAAAGACCAAGGCAAGAAGGGGCCACTGATGAAAATGGATTGTGAAGCCTGTAGCCCAGAAAGGATATGGTTAAGATCTGTTAAGAAAAGGAAAACTAGAAGTTAAGTAAAACCTAGAAAAAGTGTTAGGATTCTGAAGAGTTGCTAAAGAAAGGAAAAAAGAAAGCTCTAATAAAGAGTCTGCAGAGCCCTAAAAGACCAAGTAATCTGACAGTCCAGAGAAGGGGCACAAAGAAAAATCACTGTTAGAGCTGCCAGAGCCAGAAGCCTGCAACCTCAACTGACCCAAGTGGAGGCCAAGGAGTCCAGAAGTCAGAGGCTGTGCCCAAAAGAAGTAAAGAAGACCACAAGCAAAGCCAGCCACAGTATAAGAAGAATAAACTAACCAAGAGGGGTAGACCCTCCCTTTTTGTCCTTGTGTTTTACAGGACAGAACCACCACTGAAGCATCATGAAGTTTGCTGGATACAAGAAAGAAATCAAGCTTAACTGTGTTGTGTGTAATAACTTGTATGGTTAAGGGCTTGCAAGCCAAGCCCTATGAGGAGAGACTAGGGCACCTGGACCTCTTCAGCCTCCGCAACATAAGGTTGAGAGGTAACCTTGTGGCTGCCTATAAGTTCATCATGGGGGCACAAAAGGGAATTGGTGAGGCTTTACTCACCAAGGCGCCCCTGGGGGTTACAAGAAATAATGGCCATAAGCTAGCAGAGAGCAGATTTAGACTGGACATTAGGAAGAACTTCTTCACAGTGGCCAAAGTCTGGAATGGGCTCCCAAGGGAGGTGGTGCTCTCCCCTACCCTGGGGGTCTTCAAGAGGAGGTTAGATAGGCATCTAGCTGGGGTCATCTGAACCCTACGCAGGGGGTTGGACTCGATGATCTATTGAGGTCCCTTCCGACCCTAACATCTATGAATAAACTGTGTTTTACTGTCTGTAAAATGCTATTACTACAGATGATTGTGATGTCAACTATGCTGGACTATGAAATGTAAAGCAGAACTTCTTGAAAAGCTATGAAATACCTGAAGAGTAGCTACAAAAATGATACATCATGCAAAGCATCACCTCCATGACCTCACAGAGTTCAGCCATGCCAAAGATCAAGAAGGCTACTGAATTATTTGTTTTATTGTCATCCTTTGTTTCCTTTTCAAACCCCTTGTTTTTGTTTTGTTTGTTTTAAAATTAATATATTTTAGTTTATATAATAGAAATAGTAATTTAATGTAGTTTTATTAATTCCCCAAATTTGTGCAAAAATTAGGAACACGAAGTAAAGTGATAGAATCCTAAGAAAGACCAGGGCCCTCCTGTAAAGACAGCATACCTAGTTTCCACAGCAAGTTAAAAAAGTCCTAACCCTTAACATTTATCCAAAGTTTTACAAGATGAAAAGGCACTAGTAGTGCTATAATAACACCAAGCATCCAGGTAATATTCAGCTGCATATTCACGCCAATAAAAAGAAGGAAATCTCTTTATGGTACCATCGTCCCTGTTCCTGGCTCAGTCCCAGGCTGGAAAGTGAGAAGCCTAAGCACTCTCACTAGCTACCAACAATGGGCAAAAGGTCAGTCTTCTGTCCAAGTAACACAAAAACACCATCTACCTTGCCAGGCCCAATGGGTGTATTGTGCGGAGAGAGTGATGACCTCTGGAGAATCAGCTGGGTTTCTCTTTTGCTGCCTATACTAATTCTGTGAGGGAGTGTTAGAGTGACTATATTTGGACCTTGGGGAGCACTGGATTTGCAGCTGAATACAAGGCTTTACTCTATGTCTCAGCGAAGTTGCTAACCACAAGGCAAAATGATACATTAAAAATAACATTGCAAACGCTTAGGCAAGCAGTTTTCTAACAAGGTCGTAGTGTTGAAGAGTATAGAGCCCATTGTGTAAGAACAAGATGCAGCCCACCAGATATTGTCAGGAGACAAAGCAGAAGCAAGACCTTGGAGATGAAGGAATCAGCAAGAAACCAGAAAAGAACCAGCAAGTGACTGGAGGAAGCTAGGGTCAAAGTCTTGAGCATACACTCTTAGCCACTCATCGTTATGGGCCCATGGGCCGGATGAGAACCCGGGTTCTAAATAATTTTAGGATTCTCTCCCCCAAAACCTGTCAGTCCTTTAGCTAAATTTAAATTTAATCTTTAACCTGAAATTATCTTTTCCATAATACATTTGTCTTCCTCTATTTAAATCAAGATATTGATTTAAAACAAAGAAAGGATTGTGTGTTATATGCATTTAATAAGCTAATAATGTACCATTAAATCACTTCCTTAAGCCTTAAAGCAAGTGAGAAATGAAGTGCCTACCTTTGAGCAGATTTTCATGATATTGAGAGCATGAGTGGGAGCACAAGCTCATGCTCAAATGAAAATAGACAATATTGTGCAATACTACTTCCACCTGGTATGCAAACAGCAAAGTTCTGCACCAATAATTCTTAGAACCTTAAATCATCTGGACTGCTCCACTTTCAAAATTTATGTTAGATTACTTATCATTAGACTTATTTAAAAAGTTGGAGGGGTACTAATCAAAGTTTCAAACATAAGTTACAGAAACAAAATTTGATCATTCATAGTTCATTAACTTCCCTCACTCACTACAATGCTCTAAAATGGTTTCAATTACATTAAAAAAAATGAGAGTATAACAGTAAAGTTTGGTGGTAGAGAACAAGCAGAAGGATTGTAACCATTTTATAATTCATTTGTAGGTGGGTATGGCAATACTAAGTCCTTGAGCTCAGTTTACAAAAGAACACTGACTGGAGATGAAGACTTAAAAGCTTCACTTAAAATTGAGGAAGTATCTAAAAATAAAGTGCAGTAGTGTGGTTATTTCTCAAAAAAGATCCAAGTAACAACAATAATTATGCAAGTTCCTGCAGAAGGTGCCATTCATATTGTTCCAGGGGGTCTTTGATATAAGTGTGTATTGGGCAGAATTTTACATGGTTGCAAGGGACGCATCCTATTGATGAGCCAGGGAGGTGGGGCAGCAAATCAACTAATTGTGACTACAACTTGATATTGTACCTAGCAGTTTGGAAAAAAAAACCTCACTTGATGTTATAAGACTGTTAAAAGTTAATTATCTTAAACACATTAATTGTTTCTGCAGTTAGCATTAAGAGATATGGTCTTCTCTAGGTCAGAAAGCACAACACCATATTCATACCAATTCAATATAGATTGATAAGAATATTTATATTTCTAGGTAATTAATTATACAGTAAATTTAATGCAGATGAAAGATGCTAGATTTACAGCATCAGACTTCGTTCTTTTTTCAGCTAGAGGATACTTACATTATAGACAGTGGTAGCAAAGCTTCTCAGTGACCTCCCAGTTTACTTATGCCCTGAACTATCCTTTTCTTCATGACTATTATATCATAGACCTTGATAAACCTGTCAGTTCTGATCATATAGCATGTTTTGTAAAGAGTACACATGCCCACCAAGAACTGAAGGTATGATCAGCTGTAATGTGTGTTGTGTTCCAAGTGGCTGTAAAAAATGAAGGTAGAGATGTACATCACTGAAACAGAAGGTCTCCTTTTGAGGTGCTTTAAAAGTGACCCTTGAAAAAACAACAACTTTGAAGATACCTTGCATGGAGACATCAGCAAAGAAGCAGCAATGCTAGGATACTAGTAGAGGTACTGGAGCAAATCTGTGGCACAGGTCCTGACCAGGGGAACCAGCTACTAGCCCCTCTCATCCCCCAACACACAGGGAGATTGTGAACAGACAGAAAAGAATCCCACTTTATGGGAAAGTTCCCTATTAAAATGCAACTCAAGAGTGGCCCCAAATATTGAATCCTGGGCTAAGCTGCAGGGGGGAATGGGAGAGGGGAGGGCAAGACTTGAGAGTTACTGAATACACAAACAGAGCAATAATGCCCAAACATCCAGCCAAAAAATTATATTACCAAGTTTTTGAAGCCTTGTTAAAAAGGCAGCAGAAAGGAGAGAATCTGACACAAAGTTAATCACAAGGCATTCAGCTTTCGTAAGAAGTATGCTGTCCTTTCCCTTTCTTCTAGCCGATTTAATCATGATAATGCTTTAATCATGTTTATGTCCAAATAAATAGGATTACAATATCAGTCAAACACTGAAGGAGCCAATGTTTTACAAATGCACTTTCTGCTTCAGATTTCCACAGAATGTATTAATGAGAGCTGTTTGCCCTAACAGATGCATTTAGCTTATGAATATGTGAGAGAAGCATGGAGGGAACCCATCCTAAATCAGGCCTACAATTTTTAATTCTACACATTACCCATAAACGCAGTCATAGGACAAATTTTTTTTTTTTTTTTTGAGGTGAGGCAGGGGGAGAGAGGGGAATGTTCAGCTTGGATGAAGTAATGCAATAAACTGCAATGAAACGTACTTGCGTCTATCAGTGAAGAAGTTGGGTTTATCAGCTTGCACAATGACCATGTCAAAGAGGTCCCGCCAATTCTTGCCAACCATGTGTTTCATTCCTTTATCTCTGAAGAGCAAGTGAAAAAAGTCAATAGGTAAGCAATTCTTTCCAATACTTATCTGTTTCCCCCATACCTTCCTTTGAGTAAAATCCATACAGATTTTTTAGTTTGGCTTAAAATAAAAATTTACTTGTTCAGTCTTGAAGCACAGAGACTCCATAAGCCTTTGATTCCATCTTAATGCATGTAAGAGCTGCACAATGATTTCATATTTATAGTAAGTGATCACTATCTTCTGCTATTGCCACCAAGGGATTCTCTCTCCTCTACCAGCAAAGCTCAGACCTCAACCCTATGCCTTCAGGTAACAGATCAAGCATGCCAGTTCAGAGGTGTTGCTGTCAGAATCAACAGTCTCTCCCCCCCTCCACAGCTTGTCTCTCACCCATTGACTCCTCAATCTACATTTTCACTGACTACCTGTCTTGTATGCATACCAGCCCAGCCTCTGGCTTCTTTACTTTTCATTCCATCCAGGAAGAGTGCACACCAACTGCAGAAACTCCCTTACCCTGACGAAGGGTTTTTGAACCTGAAAGCTTGCTTAATACTTGTTTTCCAACTATTTAAGTTGGTCTAATAAAAGATATCAGATTCACCCAAAGAAACTCATCTACCCACGGAAACATGCAACTTACTGCATTCAAACTCTCAGAGAGGGTCTTTCAATGAGGTTTGCTATATAAAACATGTAGCTGTAGCCTATCAATTTACAGTGCATGAATCGATTATATACTCACACAAAGCTAAACGGGCTGTTCGTGATGAGGAAAAGCTTCTTGTTATGATTAACCAGTCGGTTTAGTACGGCATAAGTTTCATCTCCATGGAGAATGTACTTTTCTGTATCAAAAACCACAAAATTGTATTATTATTATTATTATTAAAACCAGCTTTCAAGAATCTCAGAACTTTTCCAAAAATAATTTTTAAGAAGGTCAGATATGATATTGTTCATAATTTTCAAAGGAATACAGAAGTCTTTATGCTTGGACACAGTGTCACAATCTTCCAGTAAGGTAAGACACAGAGAGCTGCACTAGCAACAAAATAAGAACTTTGAAATGGTTAAAATGCAGAAAGAGATCACAGCATGCCAAGAGGTAAAAACAGACCATTATTACCTCATAGCTTATATGAATCTACAGTGAAAAGATATAGTCTTTAAAAGCTACTGCTTTCCTTTATGGTATGTTTTACCTTCAACTACTGGTGTTCTTCACTCACAACAAAGAAAAAAAATACAGAAGAATGAAGCAACTACTCTTTTGGTCAGTACCAAAATTTCTACTCCTTGGATAGCTGTTAGCAGCAATTCAGTCTGCCGATACCACTGTGAAGTTAATGATGTAGTTACACAGATATTTTATTGAATTCTTACACTTGGAATAAAGAAAATGTGCACACAAAAATCAAGATCAGATTCAGGAAAATGTTACTGACCCATGTCCTTCTCAATCCACTGGTACATCATTCCTTTTACATGAACATCTTTAATGGCATCCTGAAAAAAGAGAAAGATCAAAAAGCTTCAGATCTAAAACTGGCATCAGCATGACTACTGCCTATTTTCGCCAAGAAGGATCCGGCAGAATTACACATGGGTTATTTGCTGCAGGGATACAGAGAGAAACAGAGAAAGCCAAGGATATTTTGAATGGGGATTCACTATTATCATCACCACAAGCACCAGAATAAAATTTATGAATTTGGGTGTGATTGTGAAAGGAAAGTCAGCTATGTTCCATCTGGCTTCAAGTCAGCTATGTTCCACCTATGGGAATAAAGATAAAACTAATCTGCATTTTTTGTTTCTTTAAAAAAAACTGTTAGAAACAGAACAGATTTATATCAAAATCAATATTGCACCAATACTCAGGTGGCCCAAAATAGGACAGCCTGGGTTTGATTTATACATAGAGCCTGGGATCACTTTGTAAATGCAAGGGGGGGGGGCGGTGGGGTCGTCGTCATCCTTAAATAAGAGTGGCTCCAAGAGCCCAGAGTACCCAAAACATCTTGCAGCATCTTGTGTATTAGCATCCCCATGCTTTAAAACTGCAGTGGTGGCACTTTATCTAAAGCTTATTCGATAAGCTTTAGTTAAAGTGCCCCTGCTACCATTCTGAAGCGATGCACAAGACATGGATGTTGGCTGGAACGCGGTAAGTACCACACTACAGCAGACTTGATTACATCAACCTCCATTAAATCAAGTCTGCTCCAACACACTGCAATTACAGTGCATTGGAGCAGCCTCCTGGCTCCTGTATAGGCACCAAAGATGAAAGAACAGTCTTCTGCCATGCAGCACTGCTGGGCCTTAGAAAAGGAAGCCAGATGGAATGCATATTTGATTATCTGTTCTGACCAGAACTTTGCCAAGACTTAGGGGACTTACAAGGAAAGCAATTTTCTAAAGAGTGCTCTCCACTGGATCTACACACATGGAACTTTGAGAGGAAGTAATACAAAGAAAGAGACACCATCCCACTATTTTGACATCTCTACCCAAGAATGCAAATAACCCCCACTGAACAAGATGCACTTAAGACACTTAATTCATGAGCATTTATAGATGGCTTTAAGCTGGCTAAAAAGGTACAAAACTACAATAGCACATGAAAACAGGTATTTTTGAGGGTCTGGGTGAGAAGATTAAAAATACCTTAAATTTTGCAGGTTATATAGAAGTTGACTTTCCCAAAAAACTTAGACAAACTAAAGTTTGCAAGTCCTCAGATGCAAGGTTTACTCTTTGTTTTTAATAGTCGATACATAAAGGCAATTGTTCACATAGTACCATTTCTACCCTGACAATGGAACTAAGTGGCAAATTAAAGGACATTTATTTGCCAAGTGGAGTACTTACAGTAAGGGAACAGAATGCTGGGCAATATTTGGTTGTGAACTCCTTAGCCCAATGCCAAAATAAATTTTAAAATAATAAAAAACCTAGCTGTACTGTAACTAAAGCCCAAGGAGAGCCATCTGGCATTTAAAAAAGCTCGCAGATGGATGACAGGGCTGATAAGTGCCAAGAAACCTAATCAAATCCAAGGCAGAAAAACAAGCTGTTCACATGCTTCAGTTATTGGGGCACTCAGATAAGATATGAACTTTAGACCAGTACTTTGTATAAACAGCTGAGAAGTTTCCTTAGAATCACTACAAATGCTTAGCATGCCAACAGTGACCATTTCTTGCTGACTCACTAATGAGTTACAAAAAGTTTTGTCACTTTAACTTCTAGAAATACCCAATAACTCTCTGCAAGGAAGATTCCACATTGAGGGAATGCAGATGTTTTCCAGGGCATCTCCAATTCATCTGCATCACTATTGTGAGAATGCAGAATTCTGAGAAATAGTGATGGCATATTTCAGACCGGGAAGAGTACCATACTTGTTTCTACAAAAAAGAGTCCTCCTTTGCTGAATACTTTACAGGATGCATCAGATTCTTTGCCTTTAAAACATTAATCTCAGATATTAGGGACACAAAAGGTAGGCTCTTACAGAAAAATCTATTTAAATCATCAAGTCTCAGAGCAAGAGATCACCTCTCCCAATCAAAGACCATAGAGCAAGACAATGCAACAGCCCAGATTAATTTTTTTCTGCACCATTCTGCTTCTGCACTACACTGAGTAGCTACTAGATTATACCAATAGCCATTTTCTAAGTGCTCATCTAGAATTTAGACTACAGCCATTCAGAACTATAGGGTGGATCCATCCATGGTTTAGAAGGAATCACTGGAAGATG
The DNA here is from genome assembly GCF_000455745.1 of Alligator sinensis. NCBI lineage: Eukaryota > Metazoa > Chordata > Crocodylia > Alligatoridae > Alligator > Alligator sinensis. The sequence continues at coordinate 8,746 of NW_005842171.1, forward strand.
CCCTAAAACTCACTCAAAAAAGAAATTAAAGGGTTGGGACGTATGTATCATAACTCCAGAAATTAAACATTTCAGCCTTAGATTGACATACAGCCCCCTGCCACAAAACCTTGCTGGACTCCTTCAAAACTGCCAGGGCTGCAGGCACAGAAGGATTAAAAAAGGAAGCAAAGTCAACTGCCAGCAAGTACTTTGTAGCCTTTGTTTCCCCAGAGGCTGCAGAATCCTGAGACTCCTAATTAATGCCTTTTACCATTTACAGCAGGGGTTCTCAGTTTTTATGCTGTGGCACGGCAAATCACAGCCTAGAGGTGGCCGCAGCCTGGCAAACCACGGCCCAGCAGTCAGCCTACTGCGGCCGGAATTTCCGGCTGGCAGACAGGTAAGAATACCGGAATGCAAACCCTGTGCTGCTGTGGGCCCCTCTCATTTAACAAACTGTGCTTTAGGATGTTTAAAATAACCAAAGATAAAGCACTGGCGCCTTCTGCCCATCATCTCTCCTCTCCCCTACCCCCACCCCAAATAGCAAGGGGGAGAGGATGAGGGGGGAACTGTCCTCCATATTTTAATCACATAACCATTAAAATCATATCAGGTCAAAGAAATCTAGGTGAGGCTTAAGTTGGAATTAAAAAAAACAACCAGAAAACAAAAAACTTATGCTTTCTCCTTTAGAAAATTAGAATATCCTACCTACTGATAATTTTGAATAATATCAGTGTGGTACAAAATTTTAACTGAACCTAGGAATTTGACCACACCAATAAACAGTTCTATAATCCCATCTGGAGAGTTGATAGAGATCCTGGCTATATTTGGTTGGCATTGCTAGATCACTATAAAATTGTTAAACTTCTTAAAAACTCCTTCTTAGAGTTAGCTTTACCACACTGCTTTACAAAAAAAAGATCAGACAAACAATGATCAGCAACAGTAAACTGAGTCTTCTTGAAGAAAGCTACAAGTAAGCTATTAGCCATTAATTCTCTAGAATGTTTTTATTTAATAAATAGTGTGTTTAAATATAGTTGAAAAAAAATAAAGGGTAAAAATGAAATGTCCCTAAAACAGTGCAGAATTTGGATAATGTTCTTCATTAAATAATTAAATTATTTGGTCGCACGTGGAGCTGCAGCTAAAATGACCTCACAGGACTATCAAACAGAACTAACAAAATGTTGTGTCCCAGGCAAAACCCTGCTAGAAAGCAGGGGTGAGGAGTAGAGGTAGATGGTGAAGTGGTAAAGATGGTCAGGGTGGTTTGTTCTACCTGCCAGAAACTCAAAAGATCCCAGCTGCTGCTCCAGTATCATTGTCTGTCTGCTCTTGCCACAGCACAAAGATGCTCCACCCTAGGAAAGATTCCTTGCAGGGCAGGGCCACCATTCTGGCTCCCCCAGTAAGTTGGTGTCCAGGGCTGGTGCCTTGTTCACTCACCCTTATTTATGCTACTTCTACCAAGTAGAGATGTTTAATGGTGACTTAGTAACATATGAATAGATCTCAAAAGCTATAAAAATATAGTAGTGGATGCTTCCTAATTTTGCTGCAAGCAGGAATTCATGATATTTCTCAGAATCAACAGTAGCTTATATTTGGATAGTAAAACCTCACAAAACAATAAATGGAATAACTAATTTTCAACAACATCATATGTAGTATTTCATCCTTTTTTGATAATTTATACTCACAGATATATCCTTGTAAAGATGAATCTGGTCAAACTCAATGCCATGAGCTAGGAAATAATCAATAACAGAAGATAACAGTGTCATTTCAGGAAGAGAGAAGATGTCCATGAATTGTTTCAATGAAGGACCCTAGTCAAAAGGAAGAGAATACATAAGAAGATACTAAGAAATTCAGAAAGATAATTTAGGTCATTATGAAAAAGAGTTGCACCTTACAGCCATGTCACTTTTCATGGGTTTCCAATCACACTTCCTATCTATATAGAGCTGTTTTGTTTTCAGAAGACAGCACAGGAGAAAGCCCAGCAGCTATAGGAAGCATCAGCAGCTGATGGCCCTCTGCCCTAAAAATGCACAGGCACTTAAGTTTTAAAAAGTACTTGATAAAATAGATTTATTGGTTATTACTGTCATTAAATAAAAGCACTTTTACAAAAGACAAGGAGAATTAACATCATAATCTGAGACTTCAACAAAATACGATACTCTTAATTTCCAGTAAAGTCACTATTTTACATTGCACTGAGATAAAGCTATTGCACTACAGAAGAGGCTGCAACAATCTCTGCAGGTTGCATACATCTAGCTCACAAGAAAGTCAAGTCTTTGCCAAATGTTTATGTGCTTCAAGACCCTTGGATGCAAAGTACTGAGACAAATATGCTCACTTAATTAAATTCCTGATGAGGTTTCACTTGGTATTTAAATCAGGGAAGTACCACAATTGTTATAGTTTAACTACCATATTTACTCAAATCCAAGATAAGGGTTTCCCCCTCCACTATTCAACATGGGCAGGGGAGGGGGGAATCTCACCTTAGATGCAAGTATTGACTAGGGGCAGACAGCTGTTCTGGCTCTGACCCTGGCCTGGAGCTGTATCTGCTGCCTTCCCCAGACCAGGGCCAAAGCTATTGCTGCTACTGCTGCCTGGTTGAACCCAGGGTGGCTCAAGTGGCTCATATGGGGAGGGAAGCATGGGAAAAACTACAAGGTGTGTGGCCCAAGGGGAGCACAGGAGAGACTATGTAGTGGCTCCAACTCCAGCTCCAGCCTTGACCAGGGCCGGAGCCACTGCTGTTGCCTGCCCCGGGCCAGGGCCAGTTATAAGTGCTGCTGCTGTCAGACCACAGCTGGGCCTAGAGCCAGAGGTGCAGCACAAGGTGAACAGCAGGCAGGGAGCGGACTGGGGGCCAAAGGGCCAGCAGAGGCAAGGTGTGGAAGGGGCAGGAGACAGGTGTTAGGCCACCTGCCACTGCTTTCCCTGCCACTTGTCCACCTGCCATTACTTTCCCAATCACAGTGGTAGAAAGGAAAAAATTAAGACAACCTTCCAGCAATTAGATTCTATGCATGGAAAATTATAACAAAATTGATAATTTTCTATGTACAGAATCTAAGTACTGGGGGACTGCCTTAAATTCAAAGTCATCTTGGATTTAGGTAAATACAGTAAGTATGTTCAAATCCTAACCATAGGTAGAAAACTCTTGCCAAACAGCCAATCATACTAAAAGGGAAAGTAGCAAAACCAACAAGAACAGCTTCATAACTACTTAAAACTTCCTTGTTATTTCATTTCCATTACTTATGCACTCACTCAATTCCAACTTTTGCTTAAAGTAAATTAATAAAAGTTAGTAAACAAGCTATTGGCCAACCCTGGCAACATTTTGATGATGGTATCTGAGGAGTAGCATCTGCTCAGAAGGTTAGTTTTAAACCACGAAGTCTAGTTTAATACAGTATGTCAGTTCTACAAATAGAGCTACCCCTATCAAAACACCTTAAGTACCACTGCATTCCATTTATACTTTCTGCACTAACATATGGAAAAGAACTTGCCAAATTCCTCTGGAGAGCTAAAGCTTGAGTCAGTTTGTTTTTCATTTGTCTACTGCAGTGGTTCTCAACCTTTTTAGACTCAAAATACCCCTTGGTAAGTACCAGCTCTTAGCTTTCATTCTTTTTTGACTATGGAAAAAAACAGCAATCTTCTGCTGCAAAGAACACAGAAAGACCACAACAGTTCATAACGTTTTTGACAGTATGGATTCCTATTTGAAGTCTCTGGGTTTATCTTACAAATCACGTGTTAGTATTTGCGAATCTAATAGTGCTAACATTGTATGGCACCCTTAAAGGATTCTCACAGCACCTAAGGGTGCCATGGCAGCCTAGCTGAGAATTGCTGGTCTATGGTTGTGGAAACAGTTAATGAACCTTAATGATAGAAAGGCAGTTGGGGAAATGCTTAGAACTAAAGAATCTATTTGTCAAAGAAGTCTGCATACTTGCTGCAAGGCATAATACCTCTTTGGAGCCATAAACAAATCCCTGGCAAGTAGGAATATATATGTTCAGCATAATCTAGGATTTTGGTCGTCTCCAATTAAACACGTGTAGAATATGAACAATTCTTTTGTTAATCATTTAAATTCTGTTTTCCAGTTGCCCCTTATTAAATTGTAACCGAATAAATCATTCTGAAGATGTCACAGAAGATGAACACGTTAAACGCATTACATTCTCAAGAGACCAATTTAGCTTTGAACAATACAGCAGAGACAAATTGATGAATTTCAAGTTAAGTATACCATGAGGAGAGATCTGCTGCTTCTTTGGGTCCTGTATTCTAGTAAAAAATCCTATGCCTGACATACTATTGTGTTTGGACCAAGAGTCTGGAAGAGAATTAGGAAAAAAAATCTATTTATCTGGAGGATAAATCTGTTGGTGTCATTGACAATTTTTGCTACTTGGGTTCTACAATCAGCAGGA
>NW_005842171.1:13251-32987 GCF_000455745.1 Alligator sinensis
CCTTGACTTTCAGACTGAACTAACAGAATTGGAAAATCAGCTAAGAATTTTGGGCTATTACAGAAACATGTATGGAATAACAATGAACTATCAGCTAAGGTAAAGGTGTGAAACTATCAGACTTGTATGCTGTCATCCCTGCTTTATGGTTCAAAAACTTGGACTACATATGGTAAGCACATTAAGAAACTGAACAGCTTCCTCATGAGATGTCTGTCTAAGATCGCAAAAATTAAGTGGGAAGTCAGAGTACCAAGACACAGAGGTACTGGAGCACACAGGACTGACGCACTTAGAAAACCTCTATCAAGAAGAGGAGGTTACAATGGATCAGCCATGTCAGGAGAATGGGAGGAGACCATATCCCCAAAAACATTTTGTACAGAGAGATTTGAGGCTGATCTAGAAAGTGAGGTTGCCCTCTATGGTAGTACCACGATGTATGCAAAAATTATAATGAAGTTGTCCAACATCCACATAGAAAGCTGGGAGAAGAGTGCAGAATCTCAGTCTACCTGGAGGGAATATCTGGCACTGGGTGCAGCTCAGCCTGAAGCAGTTTTGAACCAGAGAATGGAATCAAAGCAAAGAAGGAAGCAGCATGCTATAAAACTTGGACCCAACTCAGACAACATACGAATCTGTGAAACTTCTAACAAGCTATGTCACTCTCGAACTGAGCTTGTCAACCACAAAACAGATTCATCAGGCATCTGACTAGACATCTTATGTATACCTATGATCCAAAGGACTGACAGTTAGCTAAAATATCAACAAGGATCAAATGAACACTATGCCAAAGGGCTAGACCAGTAAGTGAGCAAATCTGAGTGCTGGATTTCTAATTAGAGACAGGAGTATATTTTGTCATATCAAGACTTCTTTCCTAAATCTCTCTCACATATGTAGAGTACCACTGATGGTCACCTGAACAAATTATATCTTCCCTGTCTGCACTAGAGGAATATTCTTCATGTGAAAAAGTGGAGAAAAGCATTAAGAAAATATAAATAAGAAGTGTAGAAAAGGATTAAGATATAAATAATTTCCATGCTACTAAAAATATAAGCCATACTGAGAGACAGAGACAGAGAGAGGCATGTAGCTTTGTAAAGGCACTATTACTAAAACAACTACACTTCAAAATGGAAGGAAAGTCTGAGTTTGAATTCTGTAATAATGTTTACACCAGTCTAATGTTCTTCCTGAAGTTGTTTGAAGCCAGCTTTCCTTGGGAGTGCTGTATGTAGAGACACTTTGTTTGTCTAGAATATTCAGAAAGTGATTTCAGAGCTGAGAACAAGTTCTAGGCATAAACAAAGTATCTACTGTCCTAAAGAGCAAACTGTTCAGACTAGCTGTTTCCAGGATAGAGGAATCAAAGTGACCTCTTGTTGTTGACTTAACACAGCTGACCTACAGGGGTTTTGGTGAAATGGATTAAGTCTGGTCTTCTTCTACAAGGACAGATTTGCTTTTCACAAGAGATTTAATAAACAAGGAGCCTAAAATAAAACATAAGGAGGGTCAGGGCAGGGATTTATGATTTTGTTCTTCTCAAAGCTTCTATGACATGAAGCTAGATGCTTCTAAAAGTCCCTCCCCACCATGTGCACACACCCACCCCCTTGTTTCTTTCCCTCCTCCTTTAGTCCCTATATGGGCAAATTTAAGAGTTCCAGTAGAAGAAAGATAGAAGAATAAATACTTCCAGATCTTGAACTGCCAGGAAACATTTACAAACACCCAGAATCCACCCCACTTAAAATATTTAAACATGGTTTCTGGAGCCTAAGGCAATAGGAACTATATCAAACTTTTCTGGATGTTCGTGCTGTAGGTACAGGTACTAGAATAATGATCAGGGTACAAGTGTACATCCATTTGCTGTGATTTAAAACAAATCAGCCAACAGAACAAGAGAAACAAACATTAGAACTAACATAGTTACCCAAAAAAAGCTTCATCTGAATTTTTTTTAAATGATCATATTTTTACATTTGTTTAACTGTTCACAAATTTAAAGATACATACCTAATGTATCAAAAGAAGAATGCATCACATGATTCCTAGGCCACCATTTTTATTTGTGATGAATGAGATTCAGGTAGGAGGCTCCTTTCCTTATATATGAAAATGGAATTATCTGAAGGTGCAGGAAGCCCAGTGTAGTTGAAGCCATTTACAGATTTTGCATGATGCTTCCACGTATTTGTTAGTAATTAAAATTTAAAGTTTCAGCTACATGACAGGATAGATTTTAAAATCTATTTACTGCAAAACAAGTTTGAAAGGAGGTCTCTACTCTCAAAAGATATACAATTCATGCCCACGTTTTGCCTTACAGCTGAGCTGTCCAGTAAGGATGCATATCCTGAAAGGGCATGCTCTTTAGATGGCATTTCTGTACATTAGAAACTAGACAAAAGTTCACACATTACAGAGAACACTTTGCGGATGGCCTGATGATTTTGTCACATATGTGATGGATTGGATTTGACCAATGGGTCTAAAAGATGAAGCACCTTTTATCTATTAGACTCTGGCAACCTCACCTCTCAGTTATTCAGTCCTGAACCAATACTCCAATCATTTAGAATCATTTCAGACAGTTGGTAGCTTCTTCACCCTTTAGGTAAGCTCCACAGAATGACTATTTCAAATATTTTAAGGTCTCTCCCTTTTCAAATTTGGATAAACTATAAGAATTTAGTCCTTATGCATTTAATTTTCTAGCTGATGTAGAATTATTTTTCCCCCATCTCAATGTTAAGGAATGCATTGATGTAGTTATTTCAATACCTTGCCATAGAAGTCACTCATCTGGTACAGAGGGATGTGTTGTGTACCCCCATACAACTCAATAACCTCTTCATCAGGCACAGGTCTTAGCCCCCTACAAGATAAAATTAAAGTCAGTGGATCACAGTTAAATGCCAGCAGTTATTGGGATGCAAAAAGAAGGGCAGAGAAAAAGGCAAACTCTTCCTCTACTTTAGAACTTAAAAAAAAGACATTGCCACAATGTTGGTTTTAAATTCCAAATGCAATTTTGCACATATCAGGAGTTCTGAAATAGCAGCAATAAAAATATTCCATCAGACACTTAAAATAGTTAAGAAGCTCAACCCTCTGCTTGATTGAGAAGCGTTATTTGCTCTTAACTTGAAGGGGGAAAAAAAAACTCTTATCACTACAACTTTTTGTTCCAAGCTTGGAAATATACCACTGAAGGTAGCTGGCCTTGATCATGCCACAACAAAACTGACTAATGCAAGGAACAAGACTTCCCAAGAATCTTTATGATACCTGTAGATAGTTTGTTCAGTATTCAATGTTTTACAGTTGTTTAATTTTAATACTCAAGAAAATAGTGTCTTAAAGAAAATATAAATCAAAGATAATCTTATTTTATTATACAAGTCTACTTTTTGCCATGTTTTAGTGTAACTTTAAAAAATGTAATAGGTTTTATTAGTTTACAGATGCATGCACTTGATGAGTAACAGTTTGGAAAATAACTAAATAAGCAGTGATCTTACCCTTCTTTTTAAATCAACAAGTGAGAATGTTTCCCTTGGGAAGAGTTTTTGAAGGTACTGACTGTTTGTTTAAAAAAAATTAAACAGATTTAAACAAGTTCTTCATAATAAACCCACTCAAGAAGCTTCTGTGAAGTATGAGGCAATTCCAGATAACCAATAACAAACCAGTATGCAAGGAAAAATTCCCAGAGGTAGAATGTATTAAGATTTTAATTTAACTGGAGCTTAGCTACAAAAAACACAAAATTCAAAGAAAAACATTTGGCTTCAGTGCTCAGGGAGAATATGATGCCATTCTGAGGGCTTTGATACAGGATTAAAGATGCAGTTTACAATCTGCATAATCTTTCATGCTTTGTCCAAAAAGATATTATTAATTGGAAAAGCATACAGGATGATTTAAGGTTTTTTAAAGAGGAGAACATTCCTTTCTCCCATAATATCAATTAGAGCCAATGTCCTTAAAATTAAAGCTTGTGGGAATAATCAACAAGGGTGGCCTTAATTTGGGAGGGGCACTATTTAGATAACTACTATAAATCTCAAAGCCTCATTGATACCAGTGGAAATAAATGCTAAGTAAGGACAAATGTTAGGATCTAATGAATGGCGCATTCCTGAATCAATTCTTTAATTTAGAGCAGTGGTTCTCAACCATTTTAGATTCAAGGAACCACTCAAACAATGCCAACTTTTAACTTTTACTTTCTTTTTTTTTTTTTTTACTATGGAAAAATAGAGCAATTATCTGCTGCAAAGAACTGAGAGAACCACAACAGGTAAGAATGTTTTGACACTATAGATTACTATTTGAAATCTCTGGGTTTATCTTGTGAATCATGCACATGTTTACACGCCTAACAGTATTAATAACACTCTATGACACCCTCAAAAGCATCTCACAGCACCCTGTTTGACAATCACCGACTTCATTCTATCAACGTTTTGCTTGACAAAAACTGAAGCCAATTATACAGGCAATATTTTTATACCACAGCTGAATTCAAGAGGCACTACAGGTTATAGGATGGAAATCAAAACCTGATTGAAGTCTCTTGCCAAATATAACACATGCTACTGGAAAGTAAATGAGGATCTCGTATGCAAGAGAGGGACCTTGGAGGGACAAAGGGTGGGTGAGAGGGTTAAAAGATACGCCAACTCATTTTGTACATCTGTCCCCCATGTTGCAATGACGAAAAGTTCACTTCTATCTGAATCTAATTTCAACATCTCATTGCAGAAGTCCCTAGCTACCTCTTTCAATTTAGAAAGTTGTATTTTAGGTACAGTTTTTGACCTTCCAATTAAAGGAATGCGCCACAATCAGAAGCACCAATGCCTCAAAGGCAGTAACAGGTACAATATCACTTAATATGGTAGCACAAGCTGGGTAATCAGACAGAAAATATTATAGATGGCATCAGCTTTTTTTTCCAGTCTAATGATGTTATATGTTGTAATGCGTGCGCTTAAAGTTGTTTCTGCTCATGCCAACAGTAGTCATGAAAATTAACAAACTATTATGGTGACCCATTTTCAGGTACAAAGGAAAGGCAGGGAGAGGAGAAAACGGGCTCACATGTTCCTGCGTCAGCCATTATTAACCTTCACTACTCTGTCTCAGTGTAAATGGCTTGTTCGCTTAATGTTGGCAAATATTTGACATCACTTATTCTGGGGGACGTTCAAAAACCCAGAACAAATTTTAGAGGTAAGGTGGGGATATTAGTCATGAGTTGCTTGGATCTTTATTTGGAAAAATATTTAACTATTCCAGCCAGCTAAAGAAAGGCAAAACATTACTTTGCTCTATATTCTTGGAATGGCCCCACAGAACGTGCAAACCAAAGGCTCTCATGTTACTTTGCATTTATTCCCTGGCTTCTAAAAGATAAATCTAATCCTGCAAGTGCTCACCACACCCAAATCTCAGTGAAATCAATGGGACTTGCTGGCACTTAAGACCTGTTTAAGACTTGCCATGGAATAGGAAGAGCTTTTAAATCAAGAACGTCATTCCCAACTTGAATGAGTCCAACAGTTGCCAAGACACAGCATGCAGAAGCAATGAAAGTGACTATGTGGGTTACTAATGTTCTAGTCAAGGACTTGTAGCCTGCTCTCAGCCTGCTCTTATTGAAGAAATGCAATCCTGACTCGTTGGCTTTAGATAATTTTTCCTTTACCCTCCTAGAAAATCATCCCATTCCAATGAAATTCAAAGCTACCTCTTCATTTTCACTTGCAAAGGACTTTCCTCATAGCTTTCCAACATGAGCAGAATTTTGTCAGCATAGCTCTTGCACATATGAACTTCTCTGTAAAGAAAGTCTCTCCCTGGTATAATAATTTAGTTGCATAAATCGCCTACACGCATTTCTCTACAACTTAGCCTGAGTGGGATAAGTAATCCTATGCATCATTACCCGCAAGACAAAAGTTTGAGCCTTTACTCCCACACTTGGCTCAAAATGCTTGAGCAAAGCAGACACATGTAAGTGCACGTCAGACAAAGCAAGTAGGAACAGGAAAAGCTAGAGAAGGCTGCTTTTCACTCTAAGTTACATTTTGAGATTTTTGTGATTCGACTTTGAATGTGAAGTGTTGAACATTTAGTAAAGTGTGTTCTCATCTGACAGACCTATATGCAGTGCCCAACTGGACATAGTGGAAAGCATCAATCTTCATCAGAAGGCTCTGTGAATAGAAATACAAAATGCCTATTTACCTATGTTTATTCAAGAAGAACCTAAATAAGTTTGACGTCCTGATTACTTTAATTGCAGTTAAATTAAATCTCAGTTGTGAATACATTTAAAAAACTGTGTTTAAAACCACCCTGCAACAGATTTGGAAACAGCGTTCCCTCTAAGTTGTATGGCATGCGCAGCTGTGCAGACGAACCTGGCAGAGCAGCATGAGTGTGCCTGTGCAGCTGCGCATGCCACACAGCTTAGAGGGAACGCTGTTTGGAAGCATCACAAAGAAATGTACCACAGACAAGGTTCTACTGCATCTCTCTGAAAAAGGCTACAGATAGAAAAGAAATGTAGGACTTATATAACATTAAGATAATGTTCTGTTATCTCACATTAGAAAGTACATATTTCAGAGGAAGTCCTTATCCGTACAGATCTATATGCAATCACATTTGACTTGAGCAAAATGAAACATGCTTCCCTCCCCCGCAACAAAAGAAAGCTGGGCAAGTCTCTTTTGTTGAAAGTTCTCTTCTTCACAGGTTTATTTCTTCTCTCATCTCAGTACTCTGTAGCCATAGCTGGAATTTCTTAGCCAAAGACAGAACAGACTCATGCTTTACAACTGCAAACCACAGATAAAGGTGTAGTATCAGAGCTATTTACCTATTCACCACTATGAAAGCAGGTTATTCCCTAATATTCCTAAACACTACCTCTCCAGTGAATATCCACAGTAACTACACAAGCTTCAGATCTGTAGAAGTATTAAAAAAGTTATACAAAAATGAAAAGATCCGCTTTGGATTTATTCTGTATACTACTATCTACCTATCTTACTCTCAGATTGGCAACTATTCTCACAATGTTTAAGGTGACACCCAGAGGTCCTAAGAACAAGTGGTACCTTGTTATGCTGTAAGAGGACACAGTCCTTGCCCCAGAGAGGTTACAAGGGAGGAATAAGCAGGTAAAGAAAATAATCCACAGTATATATTCTATTGAAAATAATTTCAATCATGTCATTACAAGAAAGAGATATTCAAAGAACTCCTTCCTGTAGTATCAGTACACCGGAAGTATGAAGCAGATGTGCGTGACTTACCTTTTTTACATCATAGTGAAGTCCTCGTATGGCAAATCCTGGAATGTAGTCATATTTCCCAAGCCCTTCTGGATACTTTAAAAAAACCCAAGCACACAATAAGAACATTGTTAGTTTAATGCAACAAAGAAGTTTTTACAAGAATTAATAATTTGGCAGACTGATCTGGCTTTTCATAAAAACCTACTATCCCACATCCAACAGTGGCCCAATTACTCAAGATACTAAAAGACCATAATGTAATTTTACAAATCTGAGGTGCTTGAGTAAGCAATTGAATTCCTGATCCTTATAGCACCTAGCTGGTATCCTGAAGATATGGTTGCAATATGTTGGCAGGAATGATGAATCTGTTTATGAAGCCAGTCACACATGGGAGGCTTTTCCTGAGGTTTGAAAAGATAAATTTCATCCAGTCATTGATTTCTGAGGGATGTCAGCTTTCAGTTTATTTTTCCTCCTTTCTCCTGTTTTCTAATCTTTATGGGTATTTATACATGTGTGGCAGGAGTGAGGGGTGGAGGGGAGGGAACACTTTAAATTAGAGTGGCTGCAAGAGCTACTCTTATTAAAGCATCTGGAGCTTCACATGTGTGGAAGAAGGTCATCCCAGTTTCTTCCCAGACTCTCCCATTACATTTTTTCCTTGCCATTGTCTTCCCACCTGTCTGTCAATTTGGTTGCCCTGGGTTACTGCAGATGCGAGTGACTTCAGGTAAAAGGGTGGGAACTCCACCTCTATTGTGTTGGCACTGACCTCATGGCATGGGGACAGGGGCTTGAGCCCATATCACTCTCTTAGGTAACCAGTGATGCTTGTTAAATTGGCTGGCTGGCATCAAACAACACCTGGCCTTGATTGAGTCTCACAGGTGATGTCAAAAGGGCTATAAAAAGCTAAGAGTCTCCAGAAGGAGGGCAGCAGCCAAGTTAAGTTACATATAGCAGCTGGAACATCTGTAACTCTCTTTGGTGAGGGTGTTGAGGGAAATTCGGGGGAGGGACGAAATGGCGGATATAGGAGAGTTGGCGGAAGGTCAGGTGGAGAGGGTCTGGAAAGGGATAGTGGGAAAGAGGTGGAAGGGGGAGCACGAGGATTTTGCGTGGAGGGTTGTTAGGAGGGTGATACCGGTGAGGGCAGAGCAGAGGAAATGGGGGTTGCTGCAGTCTAAGGGAATTATGTGGGAGGGAGGAAACTGTTTCATGTGTTATGGGAGTGTTTTTTTGTACAGAGGGTTTGGCAGCGGGTGGTGGGGTTCTGTAAAGCGATACGGTGGGGGGGATTGTGAGAGTTATGAGGGGGCGGTGTATGGTTTGGTAAGGCAGAAGGTGAGGGAATGGGAAATTCAGATATTATTATTATTGTGTACACGGGTGACGGTGTGGAAAACGAGGTGTCTATTGGTTCAGAAGGGGCTTTATTTCACTTCACAGGAATGTGTTTATTTAGTATACGCGGAATTGGAGTATTATAGGAGGAAAGGGGAAGGGGAGTGGGAAGGTATTGATTGGAGGAAGTTGTTTGAGTAGGAGGGAAGGGAAGGGGAAGGGAAAGTTCAAGAGAAACAATGTTATGATGTATGTTATGTGTTGATAAACGAGACGGAGTTGAAATGTTTTGAGTTGATTATGTAAAAGGGGGAGAAGCGTTTCTTTGTTTGTTCAGGAAAGATTCTTATGTTATGATGTGAATGTTGTTGTCTTGACTTTTGAAGCGAGAAAGCTGGTGTTTTGTTGGTTGAGTTGAAAGTTTTATGGTTTTGATACTTTGTAATAAAAAAAAAAAAAAAAAAAATCTTGGAGGTAAGAGTTTGAAGCAGGAAAAAAAAAAATCTGCAACTCTCTTTGGTACCTTTTTCCAAGTCTTAGTAAAATGATGATTAGACAACATTGAGATGTCTTTTATTTGAATATGCAGCTATTGGAAGATTGATGCTTGCAGTGTTACAGTTAGCACAGAGTAACCACAAAATGATAAAGATTTGTGAAAAGTGGTAATTATGTAAATTCACAAGAAAACTTCATACAACATGCTTAACAAAAGTAGTTTTAAGAACTAAAAATAAAATTGATTAATTAAACACACATTCATCCCATTAGCAAAAGGTTACCTTGTACTGTTCAATTAAGATGTCTCTGGCAGTGTTGAAAATCATCGAGTGTAATAAATTAGAATATTGTGCTAATGTATAATCATAATCAAAGCCATAGATCTCAACGTCTCCCAGGCTGATTTCATTATTTGCATAGATAGCTGCAGGGTTAAGGAGATTGCAGACCCCTGGTGGAAGGAGATCTGGAAAAAAAAGAGAGGGGAAAGTAAAAATACAGTCAAATTAAGTTTCAGCTCTTTGTTTTTGGATCCAATAGCAGTTGGGGCTACTACTACAAAAAAGAGGAAAGGGATCTAGTCCAATAAGCTTAGACAGTGAAATTGACTATTAAAATAGTTTACTCTTCAAGAAAGACATCATGAAAACTTCTAACTATGTCTTCATGCCTTGTGAATATGGCAAGTGGGACTGATGCTGAGTATCAACCAGATGTAAGGTACTGGCCTATATAGAAGTCATGTAAGTTGGGGGTTTTAGAACTGTCAGAGTTCTAGGATTAACAGCTGGCAGCTAGAGGATTTGCTGAACAGGTAGTGTAAAAGGAAAATCTTTATACATAGCCTGAGAAAATATATACTATTTTTTTAATTTAAAAAAAATATGGGCAATATAAGCTTCAAATATAAGAAGCCTGAAACCTTTATAACAGACTTCAAATTTTGTTATTTGGAAATTTATTCCCAACAGATCTATGGAGAACAGAATAATTATCCAAATTTAGTTTGGTTGTTCATTTGTTGTACCCACATTGATGTTATGTGCACGTACCAAATTTATTTTTCATAAAACAAGCAAAAAAACCAAAATAAACAAGCTAAGTTCCTAAAGTATAAGGCTGATAAAGACAGATTCTCTGCTTTGTTCTGATAAATCAACTACAGAGCCATATTTCATAGGCCTTACACATACACAGCGGGTGTGTAGGTGTCACAAAAAATGGTTATCCAGGTATAATTTCTAGCTCAGCTGTAAGTGATATTAAAAAAAAAAAAAAGGAAAGGAAAAGAGGGAGGGGAAAGGGGTTTAGACCGGGGCTGTCCAATTTCTAAGCCCCCAGGGGTCATGCACACCAGGGGCCGCACCAGTCAAGCCACTAGGCCATCCAAAAATCTCCCCCCCACAAGCTCCTTGCTCTAAGCCCCTGCCCCATCAGGAAATGCCCTGGTTTAGACCATTTTGCTCAGGATGACAAAATGACTGTCTTGTTGAAGTCCGGTGTAGCAGACTATGACAGATGCCAGGCCTACCCATCTCCACAACAAATCAGCGGGCACATCTACACATGCACTTTAAGGCGCAGTAGCCTATTCTGTGTATTAAACTGGTGCGTAAAACACCATTCTAATACACTAATGCGTAGTAATCCAATAAGCTTAGTAGACTACTGTGCATTGTGTCACTAAAAAAAGCATGCACTTGTGCTACAGCACATTTGCGTGTTAATTTAGTACCTCATATTGGAGGGTGCCTGTACATAAGCACAGAAGCTACTCTGACATTTGAATTGCAGTGCATCAGAGCAGACTCAATTAATCGAGTCTGCTGAAGTGTGATAGTTACAGTGCTTCAGCAGCCTCCCCCATTCCCACACTTCATGGGGGAAATCATGTCAGTACACTTAACAATGCTAACATTACACTGCATGCCACAGTACCATTGAAAGGCTCTCGAGGCATATCAGGGATGTCATGGCATCATGATTGAAAAGCAATGCTTTAGAGCATTATTTGAAGTCGTATTTCATTGCAGTGTTTTCAGCCATTCAGCATAGTTGTACCAGCTACATTTCAAATACTATGAAATTTCTTCCTCCTAAATATGTCTTCATTCTCTACTTCATGTTAAAGTTTAAAACGATTCTTTATTCCAATTAACAGCTCTGGAAAAAGTTATCTTTTTCCTCTACACAGTTCACAGCCCTAATTATGCGCTTGGCTGCTTTTTAAAAAAACCAACCAAACAAAAAAAAAAAAAAAGACCCCACACACAGCTACACACTAAGCTACAATGGTTAGGGAGGTGGGCATTACGTAAGGAACAGGTCCCTCTTGTGCAACCATGCAGGATCAGCTTCATGTCATGGTCCTTCTATAGGTGCCTTGTTCAGAAAAGTATAGCAATGCCCTATTATTACCCAGACAGAAAGTAGTTATATATAAAACATGGCTCTGGGAATACTCGTAAATGCTACCAAACCATGCAATAAGCTATTTATCCAGAGGAGGGGTTTTCTCTCCATGGTAAATACAAAGCCTTTAATTTTACACTTAGTCAAGGTACCTCATGCTATTTTTTAAAAGTTTCATCCTTAAGGCTAGTGAACATGCAGCTCACTCTGGTGGATTTCCAATTTAGTAGTTATTTTGGAGCTTTTCCAACCAGTTTGAGCTGCTGCCAAAACACTAATAGAAATAAGTAAAACTTAAAAGGAACCCCAACCCAAACCGAAACTCCAAGCTTCCTTCTGCCTCTTTCATCAGGTCTGAGATGCTCCCTGACTGGGAGTTATATACACTTTGGGGCTTTCCCAAGCCTTATATCCTGTAATGAACCATGTCTACACAGGCAGAGGGAGAAAATATTTGCAGAGGGCTGAGTAAAACTTAAAAGATACTTCCACACACACACACACACACACACACACACACACACACACACCCCCCCACCGGTAAATATGTGAACAAGAAGCGGAGTGAAGGGGTATATCAAGGCCCCCGCAGTGAGGGAGAGAGTGGGTCAGTCAGGGGCAGGATCTGGGAAGAATGGAGCCCAAGCAGCTTATCCTGGGGCACACACCCATGGGGCAGACATGGGGCACAATGCCACGTACCTCCCATCACCATGCAGGCAGGGGACAAGTCAGCCAGCTTGCAGGAGGCACATGGCATCGTGCAGCTGCTGAGGCACCAGCAGTGGGGTGCACAACCCAGCCTGTAGTAGCAACCCACCTCCGTGAAGCCCCGTGCACAAATCCAGGGGGCACCCGCCCCCCCATGCCTGCCCCGGGGGTGTACACAGCAGCAGGAGCCCCCCATGCCCCTTAATGAGCCTCTCTGGCTCCAACCCTCCCACGACCCACCCCAGGGCCCCATTCACCCCAGCCCCTGCCCTACACCCTCCCTCTATATGCCCCCCCCACACACACCCCTTCCCTCCCCCGTGCCCCTTCCACACTTAGCTGCTGGGCACTGCGGGAGCCTCTATCTGCCCCCCCCCACGCCCCTCCCCACCACTGCAGCCACCCAGAGCCCACACCAGGGCTGCCTTGCAGTGTTGTACACTGCCCCTGCTGTCCTGCTTTTGGGGGGCCTAAGTCCCATTAGCCCCAGCCTTCCGCTGCCTATGCATGTCTGTCAGAGTGATAAGTCCTGACCTTTTGAGATTCACCCATCCTGCATCATACCAATCACTGTTTTGTTTTGTTTTTTAATGTTCTTGGCATCCCTTCTGTTTAGGGGTGCACTGATAAAGATTTCCTTGGCCAATACCAATAGCCAATTATTAACTAGTCATATCAGCCAATACCAATCCGAAAGCCAATTTACCAGAATGCAGCCAAGCAGAGTGAGGAGCAGCTCCCTGCAGGTAAGTCTAGAGAAATGGGGGGCAGATCGAGACTCGCACGGTGAAGGAGGGAGTGGGGCAGGGGCAGATGCAGGGGGTGCTGTCCAGCCAGGGAGGTGAATAGGACCCGGGGCTGGGGCAGGGAGTGGAACAGAGCCATGGGCGGCTCATCCAGGGGATCGGTGTCCCGGTGCTTAAAACTGGTGGTGGAGGCGCCCGAAATATAGCTCATCAAATGAGCTTTAGTTCAAGCACCACCACCACCATTTATTTTTATGTGCAAAGATGCTTTTAACCAGAGCTGAGCCAAGCAGGGTGAGGGCGGATGTGGGCTACCTACTGCAGTCTTGGGGCTCTCCGCCCTGCTGCCTTTGCCTCGGGGGCCCTGCCCCACAACTCACCACCCCACTGCTGCCGGGTAGGCAGTGCGGGGCTTCTAGGGGAAGGTAGCAGAACAGAGAGCCCCAAGCCCACAGCAAGCAGCCCGCTTTCACCCTGTGCACAAATCTGGTGGGGAACATGCCATCCCATGCTTCCCCTGGGGGTGTGTGCAGTGGTGGATAGCTGCCCTACCTTCCCATCCTCCCCCCTGAGCCCCCTGGATGAGCTGCATCCCACTTCCCACCCCAGCCTGGGGTCCCATTCACTGTCCTGGTTAGGCAGTGCCCCCAGCCCCTGCCCCTCTCCCTCCCTCACCTTGGGGGCCTCGATCTACCCTCCCCACACCCCTTCCCCTCCCCAAACTTACCTGCAGGGCACTTCTCTCCATGCTGCCCAGCTGCATTCCTGGCCACATGCATAAGTGCAGCTGCACACATGCATGCGGTATGTGGGACCCCAACCAGAAGGCATATTATATTTATTGGTGAGCTTTAATTGGTTACACTGGCCACAAAAAAAAAACAAAAAACCCCCAAACCTGACAGCTGATAATTTTAATTTTCCTTTTATCAGTGCTAATCCAATCTGCAACCAATATATCAGTGCACCTCTACTTCTATTGTATTTAAAACATAGGGAAACAAAGACAATATACTTGAATGTATGAGAAACATGGGTACAAGTTCTATTCAGAATTGCATTGTACCACTTAAAAGTCACAAGGTAAGACTCTTTCAAAGTGCAATGAGCAAAATGTTACACTGCGAGCAAAGGCTAAAACCAATTAATCAAAAAATGTGAACAAAGCGTGTATTTGACCCAAAAGATCAGTAGCAATCAACCTTTGCAGACCAACAATGAAATATAGTTCAAAGAGATCAGGAAACTATAATGCAGGGACCGGCAACCCCGTCACATGTACCAATTAGTGGCATGCAGAGATATTTTCCCTGGTATGCCAGGAGGTGTGCAAGGAAATTGTTTAATTTTTATTTTATTTTTTTAAGTTGCTGCTCTGGGCTCCCAGAGCAGTCACAGCTCCCAGCACTATGGCAGGCACTAGGGGCAGAGTCAGGAAAACACAGGCAGGGACACAGTCCGTGTTCTTCTAACCCTGTCTGGGGCTGTGTCCTCCAACTGAGCCTGGCCCCTGGAGGGGAGCTGCAGCCAGTGGGTGAGCCCTGGGTGGGGCCAGAGCCTAAGCGGACAACGCCCTGTCTTATCTCTCTTTTCTTCTCCTCTTCTTTTTTCTTTCCCTTTTTTCACTCTCTCTCTTCCCCTTTTTTCCCTTCTTCTCCCCATTTTTCTATTTCTTCTCTTTTTTCTTTCTTTGCCTCTTTCTTTTTCTTTCCCTCTCTCTCCTCTTTTTCCGCCCCCCTCTCTCTCTCTCATCGCAACATGCTTAACAAAAACAAATACATAAGAACTAAGGTAGTATATGAAGTTTTATTTATTGTCACCAGGTTTAGAATTTTTAGAAAACCTGGTATTTACTGTAAAAAAAGCAACATTTATAACATTTATTTATATTTATTCACAGAAGTTTAGGGCTGAAAGGTACCTTGTGAATATTCAGTGCATCCTGCCATGTACCCCTTCCCCACCCCGCTTTTGCTGTTCTGGCATGCCAGCACTCCCGCACCTTAAAAGGTAGACATTGCAGTTTTTTTGGCACTCTGGCCAAAAACATTGCCTATCCTGCTATAGTGAATACAATAAAAACTCTGGGACAGATTCTTTACCTTATACATCAATCAGGGCTCCTTTCCTCTAGACCAATACAGCTACAACCCAGATACCTTATCTTATACAGTTCACTTTGCCACACTAAGATGGGAAAGGAGAGAGAACCAACTGCAAATTCCTTGCCAGCTTGAAGCAGTCCCCAGCAAGTGCAAATTATACCTGCTTTGTCCTAATATATGGCTGGAAAAACAGACATGCAATCAAGGAACTTACTGTTAGTTCCCATCTTCTCTCCCCTTTCCTGAGTTGGCTGGTGTGCATGTGCAGAGACAATGCTGCTCTAGGTCAATAGGGGCCAGCCTTTTTGGCAAGCATGCCACAGATTAGCTTTAAACCCTGCCTGAGTATCACTCTCTGCCCAATTTGCTCCTCTGCATTTTGCTTTCTTCTCTGTCTGCCACCATGCTGCCTGTTCTATCCCCAATTTGCCATGTGCCACACACAGGCTTCCCATGCCATTTGTGACACACATATCACAGTTTGTTACCTCTGCTCTATAAGCCACTGGTTCTCAACTGGGGTGCCACGAAAACCAATGACCCCAGCACCTCTGACACAGGGTGAAACTGCAGCTGCAGCAGAAGGACTTGCCTGCCTGCATTACATTCTGAGGGCTGGTATACCACTTCTGCTACAGCTCTTCCCAGTTCAGTTCTGACATACCTCCAGCAAAGAATGGTGCATGGGGCAGTTTTACCTGGTGGCAGTGGCACCTCTCTCTAGGCTGTCACCACTGTGAGGTGAAACTACCTCAAGCATGTCTGTTTCCAAGAAGCACACCAGAGCCAAATGGGGAAGAGCTGCAACGAAAGTGGCTGCCTGCCTGCATAATGTTATGCAGGCAGGTAGACCTTTCTGGTGCAGCCACCTCTCAATTCATCTGTGACATGCCTCCTGAAAATAAAGGTGCATGAGACAGTTCCACTTGCTCTGTCTGCCTCTGTTTCTGGGAGACAAGATGCAGGGTTAGACCAGGAAGCTTTTGCCACAGCTACTTCCAATCTGACTGCATTAGGCGCATGGCAGTTTCACCTGAGCACCCTCTTGGTCTGCCCCCTCTCAGGCAGACTGTGGAAACTACAAGAGGACAACAGAGCAGCCAAAAACACTCTGCTCCTTTCACCTACAATGTCGTGCACAGGCTGTTGGGGACACTCCAGTGAAAAGCATTCACAGGTCATATCCTAAACACAGCAAGAAGCAGTTGACAAAGAAGTGCCATACAGCGATGAGGTTCACTGAAACACTTACACACATATACCCTCCCCTCCCTTAACTTGAAAATGGTAGGTTAAGTTGAAAAGATATACATTTTTATTAATAATTGCTCATTACCATTACAGTTTTGAACCTGATCAGCTACAATTGAATCAGTCTGACATCACTGCACTGGTTGAAAAGCTCAGCAAACCATTTGTGAGACTAAATCCTTCAATCTGTGTTGCAATCATTGTATCAATAACAAAAATAGACTTCATTCCACGGAAGGTACTCTTTGTGTTGCTCAGTGCCACAGAAGGCTCTGCTACATCCATCTAAGCAGGACCTACTGCCTTGAAACATAGCCAATAAAACGGAGAACTAATAAAGTGAAAAAAGAACAATGGTGAAACAACTGAAAAAGCAAGAACATTTAGAGGTTAGTTTGAAACACTATGCTGAACTCACAGTTCAATCACTGAATGAACCATTTGGTTAACAAAAGTAGAATTTAAAAGATATACCTTCTCTTTAACACATATACCTTGAAAAGTACCAATAAGAAGAAAGAAAGTGAAGAAAAACCCAGTTTCAGACAGGTTTTGAACCATATAGAATATTTTGGGTGTACCCAAGCATGACCCTGATTAACTACAATAGAAAATACTGTCAGATTTGATTAGTCTCAAAGAAGTGAAGATCAGACATTCATTTTATACTGAAGTTTGAATTAAGTGTTATACAAAGCTAACTTCGACAGATTGGTGCAACTCACAAAGTTAAGAATACCAAAAAGAAACATGGATTTTCAGAGACACCAGACCTTGAAATTTTTGCAAGTTAACCAATCTTTGTGAGGAGCTTTTTATGCAGAACATTACCAAAATCTTCAATCAGGTATTCGGCAAGAGCCTGTTTTGCATGCAAATCACCTACCTTGTGTTGTGTACCTGTGATTATCATTACAAATAATTCTAATAAATGCATCATACGGAGTGTTGTCATTGTGCAAATAAAGAAATCATAATTTGTTAGCTCAAGTAGCATGCTTTTACTCAAGAGGTAGCATTAGCTCCTCCCAGTTTACATGCACTTGAGAACTAGTTTCCTCCACTGCATACCAGAAAAAAAAAAAGAAAGAAAAATGAACTATAAGAAATTAAAGAGTATTATCTCAAGTCTGATAAAATGGAATCACTTTGCAGATTTCACTTTAATATTAAAGAAGTGCACCCCTTCGATGAATCAGGTTAAGCAACAAGTACTGTGTATAAAGCCTGGTGCTCAAAACATACCAATAATTCTTTAGCTTCAACCATTTGTTTTTTGCTGTTGACTTGTACACAGAACCTTACACTTTAATTATTTTTTCTGATGGGAGAAATGATGCATAGTAAAACAGGCAAGATTTTTCTCTTAACAGATTACACTCACTCAAGAGAAGCATCTGCCTTTACTTTCTGCCCCCCCCCTCCTTTAACTACAGGGCAACAAAACCACTTTAACAATAAAAAGGGAAGAGTCAGAGTGTTTCTAGGCTTTTGAGGGTGCTTAGTCAGGACATTTCAAGAATGAAAGCATCAGCAGGGAACAGTTTTTCCATTTTATTGTGCTGTGGAAAATGCTTTGTTACTTTAATATTAAGAGTTTAATATGGCTAAAAAGTGCTGGCTTGGCAGTCTTCCATTTACATAATAAATAGATACAGCACAAGTTCTCTTCTGTTGAGGCAGTAACACTTACAATCCTGATGGTAAGAGTCTGGATTACCTGCCTGCAGCGTTCCCTCTAAACTGCACGGTGTGCACAGCCGCACAGGAGCACTCATGCCGCGCTGCCAGGAGCACCCATGCAGCTTAGAGGAAACACTGCCTGACAGGATAAAAATGTTTGGTATTCATGGTCCTCTTTATTTCTTTTTTTTAATTTTGCATCTTAGGCTAAGTCAGCCAAATCAGTTCTAAATTCTATTGACTAAGCGAAACTCAATTGTTCAAGCCTGTGTGGTGCTACCACCAGTAAGTATCCTACCTCCCAGACTCTTCAGCCTGGGGCTTCAGATACTCCCAAATCTATGGCAAGCATACATGCAAGCCCCAAGCCCAAAGGCCTTGGAGTTCAGATGCCTTCTAATCTTGCTTGTCCTCCTAGCCAAAGGAGCAAGCTAGAGGGGAAGTCTGAGCAATCCCTCATCACCATAAAGTATGTCACCGAGCTCCTTGCATTGGAGGTATTTGTAGATTCTTGCTGGGGTTGGGCTGCGTGCATTGCAAGGGACAGGCCTTCACCCTCTAAGTACACTGGATCATTCAAGGCCACAAAGAAGTGCATCTCCCCTGCCAGGTCAGTAAAACCATCTGGGCCAGGGGTTCTCAAACAGTGGGTTGCAACAGACCCAGGGAGTCGCGAGCAACTTAAAAGGCGGTCGCAAACTTCTCTTCCCTCCCCAATGTGCAAATGCTCTGCCTGCTTCCCTCCCCCAGCAGTGATGCACGTGTTCTTGGACTCGCCCACATTGGAAGTTTCTTTTGTTTTGTAATCTTGGCGTGTACAGGTTAGCGAATGTGCTTTATCTATCTCCTACCTAATCCTAATGAAGTCAATAGCTTTAATCATGGGGGGACAGCACGTAAATTTTTATATTATTTTACAGGGTCATGGTATCACAAAGTTTGAGAACCCCTGATCAGCTCCTCATGGTCCTCTCTTCATCAACAAGATTCAGAGTCACACTTCATCACCAGAAAACAAGCTAGCATAAGCATAAGGATCCAACCAGAACTAATATTTATACTGGTGTTGAGGCATTACAAGTCAGTTGCATTGGTGTAGCCACTTTCCATGCCCCTTCCACTACCCACCCAGCAGCAAGGCTCGTTATTTGAGCCCATTCTGGCACTTCCCCTGCGAGCGAGCTGTTCCCCCCAGGACCCACGCACACTGAGCGTGTCAGGTCGGTCACTGCTCTGTGCTCAGTGCAGGTGGCCTCGCCACACTTTGAGGGAACAGCAGCACCAGGGCCTTGCTTGCTCTCAGTCTCCACGGGTGCCCGCCGAGAAGCTGCCAGCAAGATCCTCTTTCTAAAGGGCAGATCCCTTCAGGGTAGCCTTACTCTGCGGGTCGCCTCAACAAGCTAGCTAGGGAGCGGCACCAGCGCGGGGCGAGGCAGGGCAGCCACAGGCAAAGCCCGGGACGCAGCGGCCCGGCTCTTACCGTAGACCAGCTTCTTCATCTCGTGGTATCTGGCCCACAAGTAGGACTTGGTGTCGGCGGCCTCGGCAGGGCCGGCCACGCTGTTCGGGGAGGCGGTGGCGGTGGCGGCGGCGGGCCCGGGCTCGGCGGCTCTCCGGACGCGGCCGGGCACGGCAGGGGGCTGGGA
>NW_005842171.1:33264-35936 GCF_000455745.1 Alligator sinensis
GCGCACGTTTTCTTTACCTCCGCGGGGGGGCTAAGATCCATCCCATTCCGTTGCATCGGTGGCGGCTTCAGTGCAGACGCAAATGCATCTCCTGCTTTTTTGACGGCGGGAGGGCTGGCATATTTACTTGTGCCCCCAGCCTGGACAGTGGGTTAAAACAGGGGCAACGCATAGGGGGTGCACCCGGATGCACATGCACCCCCTGAGCGTGGCGGTGCGCGCCCGGCAAAAAGGGAGCAGTGTCAGCAGCGCCTGCGGGCAGTCACCACTCGCCGCCCCTCCGCCGGCAGCGTCTGTGTGCGGTCCGCGATCGCCGCCACCGGCGGCATCTGCAGGTGGTCGCCGCCCCCTGGTCGCTGCTCGCCACCGCCAACAGCACTGGCGACGACTGCAGGAGCTCCCGCTTACCGCCGCCCCCGTGCTCCCCAGCCACCAGGAGCACCGCCGTTCATGGGTTAAAAATAACCTGAAACCCATGGCTGCAGAAGAGCTTCGGCTGGGGCTGCCGCAGATGGAGAACTGGAATCGAGGAGAATGTTTGGTTTTGGCTCCAGGCCTGCATGTACTTCAACGCTTGATGATTTGTTACACAGTACATCCTTACACAGATTATACACACAGCTGAAGACTGACCTGGATTTTGTTCTAGTTATTTCGGGTTAAATTATAAGATAAAAACATAGAATGACGACATGTTTATCAAAACTGGTGGTGGGATGATGTTATTGACATGCAGCCAATACTAGAATGGTGAATGCAGTACTTTCTAAAAGGTTTGGACCAGTGATTCCCAACAAGGGTGCTATGAGGTCCTCTTAGGGGATAATATTGCCACACAATTTTAGCAATGTTAAATATTCACAAGATAAGCTAAGAACTTTCAAATAGGAAGCCATACTGTCAAAAACAATCTGACCTGTTGTGGTCTTTCTAGGTTCTTTGCAACACAATAATTTCTCTATTACTTTTCGATAGTCAAAAAAACAAGCAAGAGCTTCATTTTCCAAGAAGCACCTCGAGTCTGAAAAAGTTGAGAACTGGTTTAGACGTAACTGAATTTAGGATTAAAATAGGTTAATTTAGGCTAAAACATATGCTGCAAGGGTGGTCTCCCAGAATCACCCCCCCACTTCACCCTGCACTGGCACCACTGTCCACCAGATAGTGCTTAGGGATCATTAAAGCACAATTAAATGGAACGTGAAATACAAATGCAGGCAGCTCCATGTCCTAAAATCAAAGTTTTACTTAAATGCAGACGACTCAGTGTATTAAAATCAAAGTCTTGGACAACTCGGTGTCCTAAAATCAAAGTCTAACTTTATTAGTACTAGTATTATCTTAGCAGTTTCTATTTTGAGAGAGAGAAAAAATTTCAGCACAATAATCTCACCCAATCCTATATGTTACTTTGCTTAACAGAAAAGACAGCCTGGAAGCAAAGGGAACGTTATGGGCTGGGACGGTCCAGACAGGTGTTGAAGGCTGGATTTATGATGACCATGATGAACTTTCTTGCTCCACCTTCTTGTTTTTCGTCAGCTTCATTCCTTTGATGACTTTTTGCTTTCGGATTGGTCTCCATGCAGTTAGCATACTGTCCATCTTTTATCCTGTCAGCATATTCCTTTGTCTAACAGACCCATTATAAGCACACCTCTTAATTTGGCCTTTTTCTGGTGTCTTACTTTGGGCATTGTCCATTGGTCTCCCTTATCACCTTTCATTAATATATCCAATTCTTTCATCCCTCTGATTCAGCTGGTTAGTGCCAAGTTCAGTTAACTGGAGCTGGTAACAAGGCCACTGCTATGTTATGTTAAAAGAACTTATCGTGGTGATAAAAAAGAAAAGATATTATATAATGAGCACCTACGAGTTCTATAAAAACAACTCAAAGCCAGCTAATAATAAAAAACAAAAAGTTAATAAGGACAAAACTTAAACAATGATTAAATAAGGCTAAATATAAACAATGCTATAAGCAGGTACAACTTCAAAGCATTAAACACAACAAGCTACCATAGCACCACCACCCCTGTTGCTTGGGCAGTACCTGAGATGCACAACATCCAGGGATCTCCTTGCTGTGTGAGCACCACTAGTGGTGTGGGGACTGTACAGGCAGCACACAACCCCCTGCTCCCCACCTCACAAACTGCATGGATAACATGAAGCCTCCATCCCGGCCGGGTGGGCAGCACCGGTAGTGTGCAGCCTTCTGGAATGGGCCAGCATGTGTCCTCCAAGCCCCTGCAGTAGCCTTTCCCACCGTGGAGGGAGGCACAGAGCAGAGAGCTTGGGGAAGCAGTGCACCATTGGTGCTGCCTATGTAGCAGTGGGAAAAGTAGGTCCAGAGGCCAAGGGGACACACGTGTTCTATAAGATGCGAAATGGACAATCCTAGTTTAAAATAACACAAGTGAATCTCTTCCCTTGATAGTTTTTAAATCACTCCTGTCTGTGCAAGTATTTATAAGCCCCTTTGATGAATCATGTAGTTATTTCTATACAATGACTGACTTAAGCATAGTGCTGACACACATAACAATTGAACCATTCCCAAATGTCATTGATTGGGAGCACTGTCCAAAGTTCTGTGGCTTTGACATCAGGGGGTGGGAGTGAGCACCCACCCCAGCATGCCTCCTAGTAGGCAAGATGGCAGGAAT
>NW_005842171.1:35967-37029 GCF_000455745.1 Alligator sinensis
TGCACCCATGTTTTGGAAGTCTGAGGAGGGGAACCTGTGGCTGGGTGCATTATCAAATACTCTGCTTTTTCTTCTCTCTTAAACAAGAGTTCAGTAAATCAGTCAACTGAAGCTTGCAGTGTACTTGCTTGACTTAGGGGAAAGGGGGTGCCTGGACCCACACTTTTTGGCTCCCAATGTCTTGGGAGGCATGATGAAGGGCTGTGGATGAATAGGGAGTAAGGACACTGCTGGTTGTTAGAAAAGTAGCTTTTATTGAATAAGCAGTGCCAGGAAGCATATCAACAAAAGCAGCCAACAAAAGGGGAAAAAAAAAAAAGAGGTCATTACTGGGCATGTCTATACAAGATGCTTTACTGCACAGTAAACTACTAAGCAGTAAGGTGTCACCATGTAACTGTGTACAGCAGCTACTGCACAGTAAATAGGCTAACGTGCACTTTTCTGCATTAACTGCATTAGCTACTGCGCAGTACAGCTCATGTTGGCAGCTGACTGGAAGCAATTTGTTTCAGGTCAGCCCAGGCAGCAGGGGGTGAGAGAACTGTCCCCTCCCCAGCAGCTGTTTCCCAGCCCTGTGCTCCAATCTGCTGATCCAGGGCATGAGGTTAGAAAACAGCTGCCCCAGAGGTGGGACAGGTTCCCCAGACCTCTAGAGCCCAAGCCTGACCCCAGGTCTGGTGCCCTGAGGGGCCTGAAGCTCTCCCTAGCTGCTGTAAGGGGACAGGACAGAGCAGGAGCAGCCCTGCACTGAATTGCTCTTATTGGGAGTAAATTTGCTCCTGACAGGCACATATGTCGATACGCTCCCAGGGAAACCTTACAGAGCATTACTAGCGCATGTTGACATGCCCATGGTGTACAAGAACAGCCAGATGCAGCAGTTGGGGAAGGGGAGAGGAAGGAGGAGGAATAATGTAATGTGAGATGCACAGAGCAGTGGTTTTCAACCTTTTTTTGTACTAGGACCCATTTGAAAAACATTGATGGCCAATCCTGATCCAGGGCCCCCTCACTCTTGACCCACTGCCCCCCACCCTCAGGCCCCAGCCCCACAGCGTG
>NW_005842171.1:37044-39264 GCF_000455745.1 Alligator sinensis
GGGGTGGGTGGGTGGGGCAGGGAGAGCCCCAAGCAGCCCCTTATAAGTTGAAACTCTGACAGCCTGCCAGGGAAAAGCCACAGTTTCCCACGTTTTTCTCCTTTAAAGGAAAACCCATTTTTAAAGTTTGTTGATCTATTTTTAAAGTTTGTTCATGACCCTTTCATATATTCTTGCGACCCACTTTTGAGTCATGATGTACGGGTTGAGAAATACTGGCATACAGGAGTGACCAGACCTGTGTCAGAACATTTGGTGTCCAAAACTGGTTTAGACTGAACCAGTTCAAAACAGTATTGGATTTTCTAGGTCCATTTTTTTACATTATACATTTTAAA
Source organism: Alligator sinensis (assembly GCF_000455745.1). Classification (NCBI taxonomy): domain Eukaryota; kingdom Metazoa; phylum Chordata; order Crocodylia; family Alligatoridae; genus Alligator; species Alligator sinensis. The sequence continues at coordinate 37,383 of NW_005842171.1, forward strand.
CCATTCCTAGTACTTTTACACCAGTTTAAGAGGCTTGTGTGTTTGTCCACTTCAGATTTAAACTACATTTAACCTGTTCTAAGTGTTATGTATGTCTATGCCAGTAGTTCTCAATCTTTTTAGACTCAAGACACCCTCAGAAAATGCTAGCTCTTAGCTTTCATGTTTTTTGACTTTGCAACTTCTGTTGGAAAGAATTCAGAAACAGAACAGTATTTTTAACATTATGGATTCCTATTCGAGATCTCTAGGTTTATCTTGTGAATCGTGTTTGCATACCTAATAGTGCTAACGTGTGGCATCTTTGGGAGGATCTCAAAGCACTGGGGTGTCATGGTACTCTAGTTGAGAATCCCTGGTCCATGCCAGACAGTCCTGGATAATTTACTCAGCCCAGGACAAAACACAAAAAAACCCCTCAAAAAACCCTGAAGACAGGTTATTCCTAAAGAATTAAGTTTTCAGACACAGTAGTGGTAAACACCCTTAGATACTGGGTGGAACTTTTTCAAGAGTAACTTAGCTCTTTCCTCCTGTTTGGAAGTTTTATGCTAGTCACTTTCTTATAATGGGGCCTGGAAAGTTACAGAAGAAACCCAAACTTATATATAAGCACAAAGACTAGACTGCATGTTTAAAAACAAGCAGCTTCCAGCAATGCAAAATCTGAATCTCTGTAGTTCCTTACAGGGTCTTACAGCTACATACAAGAATATCAAATGATCTGTTTATTGACCCTTAGCAGTAACAGGCTGGAGCCGGCTGGTGTCACCCTATTCCTGTCTTTTTTGATCAGGAATATCCACATAGAGCCACTATGGATATTACACTGCATCGATACACTTCCTATCAATACTAGGCCATACCTGTCCTGAGAATGGGCTCACTGCTTTCCATACTTCTGAGCAGAACCAGGCCTGAATAGGACAGGTGGCTCTGCACCTTGGCATACAAAGTTTCGGACGAGGGTGACGTCACAGAGGCCTCAGGCAGGACCTGCCAGGCCACAAGCTGCTCACTCCCGCACTTCTGGGGCAGACAGCAGCACCAGCACGCTATTCATCACTCAGAACCTCCCCAAGGATGCCCACAAACCTGCTGATTTCCCAGCACACCTGCACAGGTAAGCCCCCTGGCATAGGCAGAGGGAGAAAAAATTATTTGGAGGTGCTGAGTGCTAGTTCATGTGCATGCACCTCCCCCCTCCCCCAGGTAAATCTGTGGGGGAAGGAGTGGGGGGAGGGGAAAGGGCCATGGAAGGGGCAGATCAAAGCCCCCATGGTGAGGGGAGTGAGCCAAAAGCAGGAGCAGGGGCTGGTGTGAGTGGGGTGCTGGCTGAGCCAGGTGGTGGGACGATTGGAGCCCAGGTGGCTTGTCTAGGGGCACTGGATGCTCCTGCCACTGTGCACACCCTGAGGGAGGCCCAGGGGGCACATGCTCCCCCCCAATCTGTGCACAGGGCAGAAGCAGCTGGCACTGTGCGCTGGGCTCTGCACACCACAGCAACTGCCCCAGGAGCAACAGAACACCACGTGCCCACTGCTGCTGGGCTGTGTCGTGCCCGCTCGGCAGCAGGACATATGTGGCATCAGGTGGCTCTAAAGCAGGGGCGGGCAATTATTTTGCGTGGATGGCCACTTACTGAGTTTTGGCAAGCCATTGAGGGCCACATGACAGGCAACCCAGGACAGATAAATATTAATTTTCTGAAATTTTTAGGGGCCTCGTGGGCCGGACAGAATGGCCTGGCAGAGAGCAAAGCCCAGTGCGCAGTGGCACCCCCTGCACAGATGTGGGGGGGCACGTGCCCTCCGGGCTTCCTCGGTGTGCGCACAGTGGCAGGAGTCCCCCTGCGTTGCTGAACAAATCGCCCAGGCTCCGA
>NW_005842171.1:40022-45490 GCF_000455745.1 Alligator sinensis
ACTCGCCCCTGCGGGAGCCTGAATCCCGGGGCGGGGCGGGGCTGATGCTGTGCAGTGCCGTGCCGTGCCGTGCCGTGCCGGAGTTGCTCGCGCGCAGGGGTGACTGAACCGTTGCTTGCCGGTTGGGCCCTTCTGCTCCGACCCCGTTAGCACCTAGCGCGGGTCTGCAGCGGCTTCTGCAGGGACTCACCCCACTTCCGGGGCGGGCCAGGGCCCGAGGAGGAGCTGGAGCTGGAGCTGCTGCCCGGCTTCGGCGGCGGGGGTCCGGGTGCGGAGGCAGCTCCTTCCAGCGGCCACCGCTGCTGGCCCGGCCCCACGGAGGCTCACCGAGACCCGCAGGGAGGGCCCAGGTGAGCGCACAGCCTCAGTCCCAGCCCACCCCGTGCGGGGTCGAGGTCGCTGCAGCGCCCGCTCTGGACCCGCCGGCCCGGGCCACGATCGTAGTGGGAGAAAGCGAGACGTACACCCCGCACCGGGGCTGCTCTGGCTCCTCCTTGCCGCCGCCACCAGCGCCACCTCCGGGCCCACACACCCACTGCAGGCAGGGAGGAAGCGAGCCGCACTAGTGCGCCCTACTGCTGGGGGCAGGCAGGTCTGCAGGGACCCGGCCCCCTGCACCGGCCAGATAACGGGCTGGGACTAGGGCTGCCAGGAAGATTTTTTTATATAGTTTCTTTTTTTTTTTTTTTAATGATCAGAGTCTCCAAGTCTACAAGAAATTAGATTGAAAGACTGTGAAATTAGTATTGCTTTGTTGTTGGAAGATTGTTTGCTGATATTTCCCCCAGATTCTCAGAAAAATAATTTAAAAAATCTCTTCATGGCAGATGATGTTTATCGTAGAAAACAGTCGGAGAGACAGTATAAACGCAGGATGGAAGAAAGATGAATTTAGCATGGAACCATTTAATCAGGAGCACCAGGGACTCTTGAATCCTGTAAATCACAGTCCAGAGAAAAGTCAAAACCGCAGCAAAGGCATTCACAAGCCTTCCTTTCTGAAAGTTGAACTATAATTTGTTTGTTATTATGTCTAGTTTAGGAAACACATTTTCTTTAAAGATACTTTTAGAGTGTGTTGTTCCACCGTCCAGTTCACCTCCTCTGAGGCAGTCTTACTGGAGAGATTATGAAGTATTCTTTGTATTTATGCCACTAAACCTGCCTAATGTTTGTGCAATTGATTCTGTTAAATAAACTAAAGTTAGCAAATTGAAACATGGCTGTATTTTCTGTGTCCCAAGACATCTCTTGCTCTGATAGCTGTCTTTCTCCTGGTAACTCCTGAGTTTTACATTATATGTACTTGTACTTTGGCACAAGGAAACATTCAATTTTAATTGGCTTGTTTATATTGATAGGAACTATTGTGATCACATATCTTTTTTTCCCCCCAATACGTCCTTTCAACCAAATAAATTAGTACTGATTTATGGAGGAAACAATCATTCTTAGAATCCTAGAAAAAACTGCTGGAAGGGACTTAAGGAGGTCATCTAGTGCAGGGGTTTTCAACTTTTTTAAAATGAGTGTACCCCCAGCAGCCCCCTTTTTAATAAGTGTGCCCTGGGGGGGAGGGGGTGGCAAACAGCCGGACGCGCAGGGGGGTTGAGTGACACACCGTTTATACAGCCCTGCTCTTGCCCCGCCCACCCCCGCGTACCCCTGGGACCTTTCAAAGTACCCCCAGGGGTACACATACCCTGGTTGACAACCCTTAATCTAGTGCAGTGGTCCTCAACTTTTTTCTACCAGAACCCATTTGCAAAGATCCTGCCTGTCCTGACATGTCTCCCTGGCCCTGCAGATGCTCACCCAGGCCATGCTGCTGTCCCTCACTCCCGACCTGCAGGCCCCTGCCCTACCCCAGCCCTGCCAGAGGGGTCCCCAGCTCCCCCTGTCCCACTCGGGCAGGAGTGTGGTGGCTGCAGCAACTCCAGCTCGTGGTGGCAAGGGAGCAAGTTCAGCACTGGCAGGGGCTGGGGGGAGGAGGAAGAGAGGCCTGTGGTGCCTCCCCTTAACTGGGCTGGGACTGTCATGCCAGGCAGCCTGGTCATGGCCCCTCCCATTCCCCAAACAGTATCTCCCGGCTGCTACTGCTCCACAAGCACAGGCACCAGACCCAGTGCTGCCCGTCCAGCCACACAGCCTGCTGGAAGGGACAGGTGCCTTCCTGCCACCCTTTTGCCCTGTCACAGCTCATGACCCTTTGAAATACTGTTGTGTCCTACTTTTGGGTCATGACCCATGGGTTGATAAATGCTAAACTCGTGCAGCATTTATCAACCCATAGGTCACAATCCAAAAGTGGGTTGCAAGAACATATGAAAGGGTTGCGAACAAACTTAAAAAATGGATCATGTTTTGCATACATTTACAAAAAAATAGATGCTGCTTTTGCTTCACCATATGTTAACACTGTGCATACTAGTAAATGGGGATCTGGGTTTTCAAACAGCTTTTCTCCTTTAAGGGAGAAAGTGATGTATTTTCTCCTTTAAAGGAGAAAAATGTGGGAAACCATTGGTTTTCCCTTGCAGACTAGCAGAGTTAGAGCCTCTGCCTGGGGCTGGAGGGAGGCCATCAGGCAAGGGGTACTATGTGCCTGTGCACGTGCACACATGCACGTGGCAGCTCCCCACAGGTAAGTCTATGGGGTGGAGGACATAGATGATGCTTTAGAACTGGGGAGGGGGGGTGAGTGCACAGGCAATGTGTCAGGGAAGCATGGGGGAGGCACATACTCCTCCAGATTTGGGTGCCCACAGCATGTACAGGACTGCAGCCTGGCTGGACTGGAATTAGCAGGAGCCACCTTTGCATCCCAGTGGGCAGGACCCAGTGTGGGAGTGTCAGGTTTGACCTAGAAACCACTATACAAAGCCCAAGCAAAAGTCTCTGTTATGTAACTAATGCCCATCTGCAATGATAAGGAGGAGACAGTCTTAGATAAAGGAGGCTTGAAAACAAAAGCAGAATCAGAGGACTAGGGCAAAGAGCTGATTTTAATATTGAGAATCACACCCCTGGGTGGGGAGAAAGTATGCTAATGAAACATGGCTGTATTTTCTGTGTCCCAAGACATCTCTTGCTCTGATAGCTGTCTTTCTCCTGGTAACTCCTGAGTTTTACATTATATGTACTTGTACTTTGGCACAAGGAAACATTCAATTTTAATTGGCTTGTTTATATTGATAGGAACTATTGTGATCACATATCTTTTTTTCCCCCCAATAACTCCTGATCACATATCTTTTTTTCCCCCCAATACGTCCTTTCAACCAAATAAATTAGTACTGATTTATGGAGGAAACAATCATTCTTAGAATCCTAGAAAAAACTGCTGGAAGGGACTTAAGGAGGTCATCTAGTGCAGGGGTTTTCAACTTTTTTAAAATGAGTGTACCCCCAGCAGCCCCCTTTTTAATAAGTGTGCCCTGGGGGGGAGGGGGTGGCAAACAGCCGGACGCGCAGGGGGGTTGAGTGACACACCGTTTATACAGCCCTGCTCTTGCCCCGCCCACCCCCGCGTACCCCTGGGACCTTTCAAAGTACCCCCAGGGGTACACATACCCTGGTTGACAACCCTTAATCTAGTGCAGTGGTCCTCAACTTTTTTCTACCAGAACCCATTTGCAAAGATCCTGCCTGTCCTGACATGTCTCCCTGGCCCTGCAGATGCTCACCCAGGCCATGCTGCTGTCCCTCACTCCCGACCTGCAGGCCCCTGCCCTACCCCAGCCCTGCCAGAGGGGTCCCCAACTCCCCCTGTCCCACTCGGGCAGGAGTGTGGTGGCTGCAGCAACTCCAGCTCGTGGTGGCAAGGGAGCAAGTTCAGCACTGGCAGGGGCTGGGGGGAGGAGGAAGAGAGGCCTGTGGTGCCTCCCCTTAACTGGGCTGGGACTGTCATGCCAGGCAGCCTGGTCATGGCCCCTCCCATTCCCCAAACAGTATCTCCCGGCTGCTACTGCTCCACAAGCACAGGCACCAGACCCAGTGCTGCCAGTCCAGCCACACAGCTGTCCCCTGCTGGAAGGGACAGGTGCCTTCCTGCCACCCTTTTGCCCTGTCACAGCTCATGACCCTTTGAAATACTGTTGTGTCCTACTTTTGGGTCATGACCCATGGGTTGATAAATGCTAAACTCGTGCAGCATTTATCAACCCATAGGTCACAATCCAAAAGTGGGTTGCAAGAACATATGAAAGGGTTGCGAACAAACTTAAAAAATGGATCGTGTTTTGCATACATTTACAAAAAAATAGATGCTGCTTTTGCTTCACCATATGTTAACACTGTGCATACTAGTAAATGGGGATCTGGGTTTTCAAACAGCTTTTCTCCTTTAAGGGAGAAAGTGATGTATTTTCTCCTTTAAAGGAGAAAAATGTGGGAAACCATTGGTTTTCCCTTGCAGACTAGCAGAGTTAGAGCCTCTGCCTGGGGCTGGGGGGAGGCCATCAGGCAAGGGGTACTATGTGCCTGTGCACGTGCACACATGCACGTGGCAGCTCCCCACAGGTAAGTCTATGGGGTGGAGGACATAGATGATGCTTTAGAACTGGGGAGGGGGGGGGAGTGCACAGGCAATGTGTCAGGGAAGCATGGGGGAGGCACATACTCCTCCAGATTTGGGTGCCCACAGCATGTACAGGACTGCAGCCTGGCTGGACTGGAATTAGCAGGAGCCACCTTTGCATCCCAGTGGGCAGGACCCAGTGTGGGAGTGTCAGGTTTGACCTAGAAACCACTATACAAAGCCCAAGCAAAAGTCTCTGTTATGTAACTAATGCCCATCTGCAATGATAAGGAGGAGACAGTCTTAGATAAAGGAGGCTTGAAAACAAAAGCAGAATCAGAGGACTAGGGCAAAGAGCTAATTAAAATACTAAAAATTACGCCCCTAGGTGGGGAGAAACATACATGTATGTAAATGAGATATATAGCTAAAACACAGGTATAGAGACATGCTCAGTAAAGAACTCCTTGCATCACTCCCTTATAACCAATTAGCAAACAAGAATGCTTATGAAGGTCCAATACTCCTGTATAAAAGATGCTTAGAATTAAGAATTGGTGTGCTTGTTACGTGAAATTATTCCACTTGCACCTTGTATTGCTAGCAATAAATCATCTTTATACTTTCACCCCTGGTATCTTTATTGGCCTTTGCATACCGGGCACGATCCCAGACTTGAGCTGGGGCTCAACAGTTTTTGGCACCCCAGTTAGATAAGCTTTGCCCGGACTAACTGACGACCAGACACGGCTCCTCCTTATCAAATGTCAGGCGCACCCCGGAATCTCTTTTCCTGGTGAGACTTTTGTTTCAGGGGGAGCTGGATCGCTCAGCCGGCAGTAGCCTAACGGTGCAAAGCCATAGAGTGAAAGTACCAATAACAGGCACCTGGGTGAGAGGGTAGAAAGGGCATAAGGCCTACCGTCAGCACGCCTGCCTGGGATTATCT
>NW_005842171.1:46926-52638 GCF_000455745.1 Alligator sinensis
AAATGAGATACATAGCTAAAACACAGGTATAGAGACATGCTCAGTAAAGAACTCCTTGCGTCACTCCCTTATAACCAATTAGCAAACAAGAGTGCTTATGAAGGTCCAATACTCCTGTATAAAAGATGCTTAGAATTAAGAATTGGTGTGCTTGTTACGTGAAATTATTCCGCTTGCACCTTGTATTGCTAGCAATAAATCGTCTTTATACTTTCACCCCTGGTATCTTTATTGGCCTTTGCATACCGGGCATGATCCCAGACTTGAGCTGGGGCTCAACAGGAGGGTGGAGCAGGGCAGTAAAACCTGTTGCTGCTGCCACCACTGGAAGCCCCATGCCAGCCACTCCACCAGCAGCATAAGGGGCAGGGATCCTGGTTTTCTTTGTTTAAAAATTGCAAATTCTCTGATTAAAAACTGCAAAATTTGCAATTAAAATGAAACGCCTAGATAGATGTATTAATTGAACACTGTTTAATTGATATATTTACATTTTAAAGCAATTTGGAAGCCTACCAGTGCCTCAATCACTATAATACAATTAATTCTAAGTACCTATACATTTTGGTATTTGATTTTGGTTTTTTATCATGAAAAAATCAGAGCCTCCCCTGCCCCCTAAACTCACCAGGACACATGTCAAGGCACCTCACTCCCAAGCCACAGCCCTCCAAGCCCTGCTGGTGCTCCTCACTCCCCACCCACAGCCCCCCACAGCCCTTCTAAAGGAGCCCCCTCCCTGACAGGCGGCATGGCCATATTGGAGCACACTGGGGTGAGGGCAGGTGTGGGCTGCCTGCTGCAGGCTTGGGCTCCCCGTCTTGCTGCCTTTCCTCCAGGACTTCTGTGGCCCAGTGGGTGAAACCTGGAGCAACAAGGTATAACACGGCCTACGGTGAGGATATTCAAGAACTCGTGGCACTTGGGCAAGGTGCCTGATGATTGGAAGAGGGCCAATGTGGTGCTCATCTTCAAGAAAAGAAGAAGGGAAGATTCAGGGAACTACAGGCCAATTAGCTTGACCTCAATCCTTGGAAAAAATCATCAAAGAAACCATTACCAACATCATAACAGAAGGTAATATTCTGAGAGACAGTCAACACAGCTTCGTGGGAGGTAGATCTTGTCTGACCAACCTGATTTCCTTCTATGACCAGGTGATGCATCACTTGGACAAAGGAAAAGAGGTGGATATCATATTTTTAGACTTCAAGAAAGCCTTTAACTTGTCCTCCATGATGACCTCATGGAAAAATTGGGGAATTGAGGCCTAGACAATTTCATGATCCGAAGGCTGGGGAACTGGCTGTGTGGATAGACCCAGATAATGATAGTTGATGGAAACAAATCAGCTTGGCACACTGTACCCAGTGACGTCCCCCAGGGCTCCAGGCTGACCTCAATGGGCTTACAAGGTGGCCAAATTAAAAACTGTTGGTATTCAACACCGAGAAATGCAAGTTACTCCACCTTGGGAGAATGAACCCACACCACACTTCTAGACTCAGCAGTGCTATGCTAGCTAGCACCACATCTGAAAGAGACTTGGGGGTCATGATTGACCACAAGATGAACATGAGCCACCAATGCAATGCAGCAACCAGCAAAGCAAACAAAACTCTGGCCTGCATCTTCCAATGCATCTCAAACAAGACCCGGGAAGTCATCCTCCCACTTTACTCGGCCTTGGCCAGACCACAGCTGGAATACCGTGTCCAGTTCTGGGCTTCGCAATTCAGAAAGGATGTGGAGAAGCTTGAGAGTGTCCAAAGGAGAGCCATGTGAATGATTAAAGGACAAGAGAGCAGGCCTTATGAGGAGAGGCTGAAAGACATGGGACTCTTCAGCCTGAAAAAGCATAGGCTCAGGGATGACTTGGTGGTACCCTATAAGTATATAAGGGGTTTGCACCGGGAACTGGGAGAACGTCTGTTCACCAGGGCACCCCATGGGAAGACTAGGTCCAACAGTCACAACATCTTGGAAGACCGTTTTAGGCTGGACATAAGGAAAACTTCTTTACTGTCTGAGTCCCCAGGGCCTGGAACAGACTTCCCACAAAGGTGGTGCAGGAACCTACACTGGATTCCTTTAACAAGCACTTGGATACCTATCTTGCTGGGATCATTTGACCCCTGCTGACTGCCTGCCCTTTGGGCTGTATCTGATGATCCGGGGGGGCTGGACCCAATGATTTTGCAAGGTCCCTTCCAGCCCTAACATCTATGAAATCTAAGGTAGAGTGGGGCTGAGCAAGGAAGCTCATTGCCACTTCTGGGAGCTCTGTGCTGCCTTGTTGAGGCACCTTCTGCCCACCAGGTAGCAGTGGGGGCACAACTCTGTGCTGCCACCTCCGCTGCTGCCAGGCAGGCAGGGAGTGCTTTGCCAAGGCAGCATGGGGCTTGCAAAGGCAAGGAGCTTCCCTGCTGTGACAGGTTCCACCCATTGGGCTGTGGAAGTCCCGGGGTAGGGAGGGAGGGCAGGGAGCCTGAGCCCACAAGTAGGCAGCCTGCCCCTGCCCCCATCCCACGCACAAATTTGGGGGTATGTGCTCCCCCTGCTCCCTCCAGGAGTGCACACAGCAGTGGGGAGCTAGTCCCACCCCCTCCTGCCTGCACTTCATCCCGCTCCCCGACAGAGCCCTGCGGCAGCACATTCTGGCTTCAGGCCTCAAGTTCCATGCACCACCCCATCTGGGAATCAGCCCCAGCCCTGCCTATATCCCTCCCTACCTATGAGAGCCTCAATCCCCCATCCCCCCTGCCAGGCTTACCTGTGGGAGCTGCTCTCCATCTCCTGGCAGCCATGTGCATGTGTGAGTGTGAGTGTGCACATGCACATGGTGCCCCCTGCCTGACTGCCCTTCTCCTGCTTCCCCCAACCCCATGCAGGCTGGAACTCTGCTATCCCCGCAGACAGCTCTTTACAAAAGTGGAAAATCCATGTGCTTCTCCATTAAAACGAAAAATCTGCATTTGTTTCCCCCTCAGTTGAAAAGGAAAAGCCGTGTTTTTTTCCATTGGAAATGGAAAATCTGGATCCCTGGTGAGGAGTAAGGGATGGGGGGCACAACTCTGCCCTCACCTCTTCCCACTGCCAGCCACTTGCACACCGGGCCACAGCTGTACCCTGTGGCAGAAGGCCACCTCTGTTTCTCCCCAAAAACTCTGCTCTGTGACAATTTGGTTAGGATGGGCCCAGCAGAGGATACACGCCTTACCCTGTCTCTTTAGGTAACCTGAGCTGGATACATTCCTAAGGGAGGGGGGAAACCTGCTCCCTGTGCCTACGTGACTGGTATCACATACCTGGGTGAGGGGCTTGCTCCCTGGGGAGCTAGGAACTGCCAGTCTGCCCAGCAACTAGTGATGTTTTTCAAATTGGTTGGCTGACAGCCAACAGGTGCTGGCCTCCATTGGACCAGGTAAATGAGGTCACAAGGGCTATATAAGTTAAGGACTGCCCAGGAGGAGGGGGCAGCAGCCCTGAGGAAGACTCAGAGAGAGAGAAGAGCTGGACCATCTGAAACTTGCTCTCTCTCTCTCAAAACTCATGATCAATGAACTGCCTGCCTTCCCTCAAGAGGTAACCTCCCCCTGCCTCTGGATGATATTTGTGAGTAAGCTACCTGAGATCTAATGAAATATATAGCTTGCAGTAACTCAGATGCATGATCAAAGGCTACCCAGCCAGGGGAGTTTGCTCAATGGGATTTCTCTGATATTGCTCTACCCTGTACCCTATTCTAAGCCTACCCTTTTAAACCAATAAAGTTCTCCTTTGTACCTAGTGTGGGGGACTTATTGGGAGTGGGTCTAGATTAAGCCTGGGGATCCCCTTGGTTCGGCTGACTAAGGGAGACTGCTACTTGTGCTTCTGGCTGAGGGAAGCATCCCAAGTTCTTGAAGTGAATCAAGTACCCTCGTGGGCTACTAGGCCTGTGTTTCCCAGGGTGCACAGAGCCAGAATCAAGCCCAGCCCTGGGTGCTGGCAGTGGAACCCCCAGGATTGCAGGTGTGCTCCAGGAAGGAGGTCAGCCAGATGTGAGGCATCCCCAGGGAGGCACTTGGAGCCTGGAAGGTGGCCGGGCGCAGTGAGGTGGGTGGCTCAACGCAGGAGCGCCCCCTACTGCCCCGCCACATACCCCACCACCATGACCTGGCCATCACCGCCACCACTGCTCCCCTCAGGCTGCAGCTGTACCCCAGGGGGAGGTGGGTTGGCATGCAGCCTGAAGCGAGCGGCAGCAGCAGCCAGGCTATGGTGTTGGCTACAAATGCGCAACTCGGGATCCTTAAAATTCTGGTTTATTAGGCGGATTGAAACACTGTAATGAAGTCAAATCAGAAACCTTGGGGCTGGTCCCCACACACACATGCACACACACAGTAGCGAGTTACAAGAGTCGGATATACCTATCCACCAGGCACTGGAGTCTGCCGTCGATGGCCAGTCGAGGCTTCTTTCAGTGTGGTGTTATCCTCCAGAAGGGGGTCGCCGGCTGGTCTTTCTGGCTGGACAGGTCGGGTGCTGGTCAAGTTGGAGATCAAGAGGGTGCCCCTGAGGGTCACTTTTCACTGCTTTTTATTTGTCCCTGGCAGACTTTGGTGACTCCCCAGTTTTCAGGTTTGCCCAATCCAGGGGTCTTTGACCCTTGTGGGACTTCCCTGTCGGTGGCTACTGGATGGCATCTGTCAGCCCCAGGGGTCGTCCACATTTACGTGCAGGTTTGGGAGTCTGTTGATGACTTGATTAATTTACCGCTGTCATGAATAGGGCTCTGGGAGCGGTCAATCTGGAGATATTCAGCCCCAAAAGTTGGTCCCCAGCATTGATTAACTCAGACCAGGGCTTCTAGCCCTTGAACAGTGAAGCTTAGAGAATCCCCTGTTGCTACATTGTCTCCTATTGATTTCTTCCATTGGTTGATTTGCGGTTCGTAGGTGTTAATTGACCCTTGTTACTGAAGCCTGCTACTGTGTTACACATTCAATCACTGATTCACTGCTCTTTCAGGGGCCCGCCTGATACAAGGAAGCAGCAGTTTGATTCCTGCCCTTGTTAACATAGTTACAATGTATAATTTACTTCTGAAACTAAACACATTTAGTTAAAAGGTGAAGAGTATAAAATATAAGCTACAAGAGTAATGCCATGGCGCACACATACATAAAAATACCAAAATACAAGGGGAGATACAAAATACACACATACAAACTTTAAAACACAATTCCTTATCTTATAGTGAAAGAAAGGGGAAGGAAGAAAAGGTAGAAGAGGAGAAACATATCCAAAGAGGGGAGAGCAACTGCAGGCAAGAGGAGAAGGGGGGCTTTCTGCTACAATGGCAGCAGGGTAAAGCTGCAGCCTGATGTGCAAGTGGCTGGTGGTGGGAGGAGGTGAGTGTAGTGCCCCTTTCCCCCCCCCCAATCCATTACTTCTTGCACTCCTGGTGATGAAGCTGCTGTGGGGGTCCTGGCAGCAGCAGCAACAAGTTTCGCCACCCTGATCTGCCCTCCCATGCCCACTGAGCTGTGAAGGCTGCTCCTGCCCATGCTAATCCAGCCAGGTTGCAGCCCCATGCCCACTGTGGGCACAAATCTGAGGGGATGTGTAAGAGGTGCATGTGCACCTCCTGAGCATGGCGGTGCACCCCCTGCAAAAAGGCACCACTGACAGTGTTGGCAGCACCTACGGGAGGTCGCCACTCAC
>NW_005842171.1:52648-71326 GCF_000455745.1 Alligator sinensis
TGCCAGCAGCATCTGCGAGCAGTTCACAATCACTGCTGGCCATCACTGATGCTGCCAGCAGTGTCTCTGGGTGGTTACTGACCACTGGTTGGCACTTAGCACCTCCCCCCCACCCCAAACCAGTGCTGCAGTTGCCTGTGGGCAACTTGCCGCCGCCATGCTCCCAGCACCAACAGCACCGATGCCGCCTGTGGGAGCTTGCCGTGCCCCTCCAGCCTCTGGAGGCACATGGCATTCCTAACAGAAAGGCTTTATTTACTACAAGTATTCATGGTTAAATGAGCCTAAAGCAAAGCAAAGTCCAGTATTTAGCTACACAGTGATAATTTGTGACTGATGTAAGCAAAGAGAAGGTCTGTCTGTCTTGTCAGCTTCGCCAGGTGTGGATCCTCTCACCAAGAAGAAAGCTGGGTACAGTAGCAGTTCATCACAGAGATTTCTCACTCCTGAAGTGCACTCTGTTATCTGTCTCATTCCTCTTTTTATACCCTTTAGCTAAGTATCTTCAAAGCATTCTTGTAGTTTCATAAATCAAGAGAGAGTCTGAAGCAGTAATCAACAGGAACACCCTGTTAAACTTCTCATTATTGGTTATTATCGGAACTAGGGCTGGCAACCAGAATTAAGGATAACAAAAAGTCCTTTTTCAAATACATAGGGAGTAAGAAGAAAGCACCAGGTAACGTGGGGCCCCTACAGGACAGGCTTGGCAATCTGGTGATTGCGGCAAAGGAAAAAGCTGATCTCTTCAATGAGTTCTTTGCCTCCATATTTCCAAGCAGGGACCGGGACAACTCATCCACTAGGATTACAGACAGGCTCAGGGGGCACGACGCCATGCCTACGGTCAGGGATGATCTAGTTAGGGAACTTTTGGAGGGGCTGGACGTGTTTAAGCGAGCAAGTCCAGATGCTCTTCATCTGAGGGTGCTGAGGGAATTGGTGGAGGTCATAGAGGGGCCCCTAGCACAGCTGTATGAGTGCATGTGGTGCTCTGGCCAGGTCCCAGAGGACTGGAAAAGGGCTAATGTGGTCCTCATTTACAAGAAGGGGAGAAAGGAGGACCTGGGTAACTACAGGCCAGTTAGTCTCACCTCGGTCTTTGGGAAGACCCTTGAGAAAATTATCAATGGCACATCTGTGGGGGCCCAGCTTGGGAGGTAATGCTCAGGGACAACCAACATGGGTTCATTGCGGGCAGATCCTGCCTAACTAACCTTGTTTCCTTTTACGACCAGGTCACAAAGTCCTTGGATGCGGGCGTTGAGGTGGATGTCATCTACCTGGACTTCAAGAAGGCCTTTGACACTGTTTCTCACCCCATGCTCATAAAAAAACTAGGCGACTGCGGCATTGATGCCTACATGGTCAGATGGGTGGCAAATTGGCTGGATGGTCGCACCCAGAGAGTGGAGGCGGATGGGTCATTTTCAACCTGAAGGGATGTAGGCAGTGGAGTTCCCCAGGGCTTGGTCCTTGGACCTGTGCTATTCAACATCTTTATCAGTGACTTGGAGGTGGGCGTGGGAAGCACGCTGTCCAAATTCACTGACACAAAGATGTGGGAAGAAGTGAGCACACTGAAGGGGAGGGATAGAATCCAACTAGATCTAGACAGGCTACAGAGGTGGGCAGATGAGAACAGACTGGAATTCAATGCAGACAAGTGCAAGGTGCTGCATTTAGGGAAAAGGAACCTGCAACGTACCTATAGGCTGGGAACACCCTTCTCATTAACACAGTGGCTGAAAGGGATCTTGGAGTAATTGTGGACTCCAGGATAGACATGAGCTGCCAATGTGAGGAAGCAGTCAGTAAGGCTAGCCGCACCTTGTCATGCATCTACAGATGCATCACAAGCAGGTCCAGGGAGGTGATCCTTCCCCTCTATGCAGCGCTGGTCAGGCCGCAGTTGGAGTACTGCATCCAGTTTTGGGTGCTGCACTTCAAGAGGGATGTGGCTAGCACTGAGGGCCCAGAAGAGGGCCACATGCATGGACAGGCCAGGCCCTACGAGGATAGACTAAAGGGCCTGAATCTATTCAGCCGCCACAAGAGAAGGCTGAGAGGGGATCTGGTGGCTGTCTATAAACTCAGTGGGGGGGACCAGTGGAAAATAGGCGAGGCTCTGTTCCCCCAGGCACCACCTGGGATAACAAGGAATAATGGCCACAAACTGATTAAGAGTAAGTTCAGGCTCGATATCAGGAGGCATTACTGTACAGTTAGGGCTGTCAGGCTCTGGAACGGGCTCCCAAGGGAGGTGGTGCTCTCCCCTACCTCGGGGGTCTTCAAGAGGAGGTTGGATAGATATCTGGCTAGGGTATTATGATACCAGCACTCATTCCTGCCCAGGGCAGGGGGTTGGACTTGGTGATCTGTTCAGGTCCTTTCTGACCCTAGAAACTGAATCCTGGTTTTCTCTGCTTAAAAAGAATCCCTAATTTTCAGATTTAAAAAGTAACCCCAAATCCACATTTTTCCATGATTAAAATGAAATGTCACCATTTCATTTTAATAGTTATATTGGGAATTTTGTTGTTGTTGTTTTTTGTTTGTTTGTTTGTTTTTAAATCAGAGTGTCACTGTGTGGGGTCCCCAGGGATGGCTATGATCCCCCTAAGGCTCTATGACCATGCCAGTTTCACCCTGCAGGCACCTTCTAGTCTTGTCTGGCATGTCTTGTTGGTTTCAATTGAACAGACAGGGAGGCTGCCCTTAAATTGCTGCGCAGTCATGGTCTTGATGGACCCCACTAAACCTTGTGGGTTCTTAGACCCTTTGCTGGGTCCTGCTCTAAATAGGTGCCTCGTGGGACACCCCAAACCTTATGGACCTAGATGCATGGCTCCAAAACCATCCCTTTACCATGCTCCAGGCCTCATGTCCCTGTAGTGAGGTCTTGGCCTAATTCAGCTTTCTGTTATCACTAGGCCCCTGGCCCCCTGTTGCTGTGCCCCCTAGCGCTGGGGCTTTCCACAACCCTGTCACTGAGCCCCCTAGCGCTGGGGCTGTACATGGTAGTGTGCCCCAATAAGGTCTCCTCCTCCCCAATAGCCTCACCCCAGTCCACCGGATTAAACAACATAAACATGAGCCCCTGGGCTACAACCTAACAATACCAATAACAATGACACTGGAGGCCACACTCTGTACTTTTAAGAGGGCCAGTTTCTCCCTCAGCAATGTGTGCCTCCCATCCCCAGGTACTTTAGGAGCTCCTAGAGCCCATTAGTCTTATCAGCAGCAGAATAGGCAACCCAGCAGCTCCGCAGAGCTTTTCTGCATGAACTCCTTCCCCCCTGGCTGCTGCCAGAGCACTAACTGCCTCCAGTTCCAGCTCTGGGGCTTATGTGCGCCCAGGGCCCCACCTTCTTCCTGTCAGCTGACCAGGTGCAGGCACAGGCTAATTCCCTCATTAGCCTGCTGCCGGGGCAACCTGCACCTGTGGGGGTTCTGCCTGGCTCCTAGGGCCCCCTCTCTAGGCAGTTTCTTCCCTTAAAGGAGCAGGCACACCTTAGTGCCCTGTGACAGAGAAAACCAGGATCCTTGGTTATCAGAAAGTCCCAATTTGAATGAATTACCTTCCTCAGTGACAATAAGATATCCATTTCTACTAAGTTTGGAACGTATCAAGAAATTGATTAATTACCAGGAAAAACAAGGTTTTTAAGGAGTCATTCTTAGAAGATTAAAGGAACCACTAAGGCAAAACAAGAGTAAATCAGAAGGAAACATCTATCACATATGGAGAATGACTGTCCCTTCACATAAACATGAGTTAATTGTAAAATAAATATTTACCAAACTAATTAATCAAGGCTAGACATTTTACACAGCTACATACCAGACAACCAGGAGCCTGCTTAAAAACATCATGAATATAGTAAAATAAGCTGGAAGTGATACCTCATTTTTTCTTCTCGGACAGCCTAGCCATGAACTCATATCCTCTTGCACTATATGCAATTGTCATCAGTGTAGGGCGTTTATAAAGTCCTTGTACAACTTTAATAACTTTGGATGTACATATGATAGAAGCAAACTGTCAATGGCATTTGAAAGAATAATTCACTAAGTTTTTTAGCATAGTGTAAGCTATGCATAGGGTAAGGATCACAAATACAATTCATTAAATCACTCAGCAGCAACTGGAAAATGTTTTCTATGAGTTGGAAAGTGTGATTGTACTATGTATCACGAAAGATGGTGGTTATGTTGAAGTCTAGAAATTTGAGCTGTCTTGTGTTAAACTGAATGAAGTATATTTTCAATTACCATTTACAGTTTGCTTCTATCATGTATAATCTGTATTAAAGTTTAAAGTTGCACAAGGACTTTATAAACATGCTGCATTTTGTATTTTAACATTTGTAAGTAGGCCCAGCTTAGCTTGAGTTTTACAGTCATCACTAGCCTTGACATAAGTCATGGAGTTAGCATATGCACACAGGTTACACAATTGTGTAACCTGTTTTTCTCCAGAGAGAGTTCTGGTGTAACTTGTTTTTCATCAAAAAAAGTCTGATAAAAGGGCTTGTTATGGTGCATTCCACCCATATCTGGAGCAGAAAACGCCTGGTACCAAGAAAGGGGAAAAAACTGATAAAGTAAAGACATAACTCAGTGTATTGATGAAAAACAGAAACTTGCTTAATTGGTAGCTATGTGACTAAAGGACTATAAATATTACTACCTGAACAAAAGGAAGACTCATCCTCTTCCCTTCACCCTAATGATGCTTGAGAACTGAAAACATCTGATCTTCCTTCAAGGAACTAGCCTGCTCTGAAATGTATGGCCAGATCTCGAGAAGTGTGTTACTAGGACTGGTAATATACAATTATTTGCCTGCTAAATTATATCTATATGCATGCTTGTAGTTAATACTTTATAATGCTCAATAAAACTGATTTATTAAATAATTAAATGGACTCTCCTTTGGAGAAAATAAATAGGTTACTGTTTGGAGAAAACTGAAGCATACTTTAAGTCAATATCAACCCTGCTGTTTGTGCTCTGTTTGGGAGGAGAACCAGTTTCCCCCTGGTTCCTAAGGCAAGACCACTGATCTAGTGCCACCCCCTGGTCATCCATGTTTCATTCATTTCAGGCAAGTATTTGTTTAACCTGCTTTTAAACTTCCAAGATGAAAAATTCCAGGACCTCTGTAGGAAATCTGTTCCATTGTTTTAACCACCCTCATAATGGTTGTCACAGAACAATGTTCTGAGACAAATGACTCAGTCAATCCTTCAGGTATCCGAAAATGCACCACTTCTGCCCTAATCCCAGCTCTCTTAAACTCAGTGCAGCCATTGTCTATTGCCCAAAGCTGAGAGGACATTGCCCTACATGGTGACTTGCCATTCTTTGCTTACCGCCCTCTTGAGGTTAGCATTGGAGCCTGCACCTTCCCAAACAATGAAATTCATCCACTGAGACATCATTCCTTGAGGGGCATCCTTGGATCCAGACACCTCTTTCTTGTCAAGCACAGGTCCATCTGTCCATCCACCTGCCTTCATCCATCCATCTTCCTAAAGCCACTCCAAGTGCAAGGTACCATCAGGGACCTGATGCAGTAGCTTTCACTCCTATGCAAACAAGCCTTTAGGAAAAGATAATGGGACTTTATTGCTAAGCAATGCATGGCAAGCATGTGAGCAAGGAAATAAGAAAGGGAGTGACTTTTAGATTGTCAGTGCAGCTGCTTGCTCAGTGCAACCCTCACCAGTTGCTCAATTCCTCCTCTCTGCCAAGTCACTTAAAGTGCCCATGGTCCTGAAAATGCAGCAAGGACAATTTGTATGTTTGGGGGTGCTTCCCAAAGCTCCAGCTGGCCCAAGTCCTACTAGTTGGTAACCTGTCTCCTGGCATCAGCTCCCAAGAAGTGGGAGGAAGGACATATTTCCTCACCCCAGAATTCATTCAAAGTTACCCCAGTCATTACATCCACCATAGCTGTACTGTCACGGACTCTTTCAGAGCTGCAGTGTCTATATTCAGATTTCTGGGGTGCCAGCATCCATAGAGGAGGGTGGGGGAAGAGGACAAAGGGGGAACTCCATCCATTGTGTTTTCAACCTGTGCATTTTGATCAGTGCAGAGCCAACCTTTCAGATACTTGTGCCAGTGAACAGCTTTTCATTAAGCTAGAGATAAATCTACAACCATCTTGACTGCCTCCTAGTTGCACTGATATAGGTAGTGATAGTGACCAGGTACGCCATCAGACACTCCCTGACATTCCATGGCAGGGCCCTATGATCTTCAGAGCCTTTGTAACTGTCACAACCCAAAGGGTGTGATTTTTGTTTTTGTGTGCTTCGGCACTGCTAAATTGTTCCTGCTAAATTATAGCTTCTTTGCACGGTGGAGTTTTCTGCTGCAAAAGAGAACCCCGGTGCAAGGGAGAATTTCCCGCCAATTTGAAGCTTTCTTTGCAGGGTGCATTTCTTTGTTGCAGCACAGAAATGCTCGTTGCAAAGAGTTCCCGCCATTTGTATGCTAATTCAAGTCCCATTATTGGCCAGTTCTAAATTATTCACATGTAGCGGCTAGTGATTGGCTTGCTAGCCGTATAAAAGGCTTGAGTGGTTTCCGCCCAAGTTGGAGGACTCCACGAACACCGGGAGGAGGAGACTTCACGCTGTGCGAAGATCTCTAAGCGCTGCGGATCCTTACGGACCCAGCGCATTTCAAGCAGGCAACAGAGGTCTGATCAACCTCTAGCCTCTCCCCGTCGTCGATCGCCGCCTAGACGTATCCCTTCCTGCATGCAAAAGAGCCAGACCCACGGAGCCTAGCAAACTTCGTGTGAGTCCTTGCTAGACGACCAACCTCAGAGCTCTTCTACCCGGGTTCGAGTCCTGCAGGTTTATCTTCCCGTCGCCGAAAACCCATTGCGACGTACCCTCGTGTTTTGCATCTTCCTGTCGCCGAAAACCCCTTGCGACGTACCCTCGTGCCCTGCAGGTTCGAGTTTTGTTTTGTTGTCTGTCTGTAACTGCAACTCAAGCAAGTTTTCCAGCCTACACCCCTGCCATCTCGGTGTAAGTAAACAATCTTTTAAACTACCGCTAAGCGTTTGTGCCTAATTCCAGCTCGACGGCCTTCTCTCTCTGACCCGGCGTGCCCGGGCTGCTGGCCACAGCCCGCGTGCAGCACGGAAAAGGGCTCGGGTCGCTCCCAGCCCGCACAGTAACATGCTGTCTCTTTTCACAAGTCAGTGTCATCTAGGACCACCATATCTTGCAGTAAACGTACAGCAAAGACCATTGGGCTACCTTGCATGGCAATCAACAGTGCCTGCCTTTGTAGTGGGGTCAACTGGATTGGGGTCATATTGAGCAGGGCAGAGGCATCCTGTGGTTATTGACAGGACTGTTAGGGGTCCCAATACTGACCAATATTTATGACAGCCCGTAAGAGCAGATTACATGCCAACACCATATTCCATTTGCCTCAAAGGAGTAGTCCAGTCTTCAGGGACCCATGGAACTTCAGGCCCTTACTGTAACCCCGCAATGTATGACCATGCTTGCCTAGCCCTCCCTTTCCCTTCCATCCATTTTACTGAGTGCAAGAAAAGCAGAGGCTCGAGTGAACTTACAAGTTGACTGTGGGTCAAATGAGACTCCATGATGGCCGGATGGCCTTGCAAGCTGCAACTTTGGTTGGTAAGTTCTTCATGCTATTAGGACAGCCGCGAGCAAAACAATTAACTTCTTTTTGCTATACTCTCCTGTCAGGCTAGACATTTAAAAATGGCAGTCATAACTCCTCAGTACCAGATAACAGTCCACAGGGAAGCGGAGGGGAAGAGTGGCTATACCACCTTCAACGCATGGTGATGGTCAAGCACAGGATCAGGCAGTCCTAGAGCTCTATTATATGGCATGCCAGGCAGCATGCAGTGGCCCAAGCCTCTGATTGGGCAACAGAGGCATGGATAGAGTCTATGATGGTTGAACGTGAGATCATGGATCACCTCCTATCTCTACTGACCCTGCAGACAAAGAGCATCCTTAGCACTCTGAATTACTCCCCAGTGTAATGGTCCAGCAAGACTGGCATGAGCTCCTGGGGACACATGCTGCCACCTGGCTTCACACTCACATAGGGCTGCCCTGTGACTGAGGCAGAACTCAGCACCCCACAGCTGTCAGCCATGACAACTCTGTAGCTAGAACTGACATCCAGCAGAGGTGGTTGGCTATGCTGGACTTATACCGTGCTTACATTCATAGTTTCATAGCTTCATAGTTGGTAGGGTAGGAAGGGACCTGAGGAGATCATCTAGTCCAACCCCCTGCCATGGCAGGAAAGAGTACTGGGCTCAAACGACCCCAGACAGATGTTCGTCCAGCCTTTTTTTAAAGACCCCCAGGGTAGGAGCCAGCCCTACTTCTTTTGGAAGTTGGTTCCAGGTCCTAGCTGCCCTGACAGTGAAATAGTGCCTCCTAATGTCTAGCCTGAAACTACCCTCCGCTAGCTTGTGTCCGTTGTTTCTTGTAACTCCTGGGAGTGCTTGGGGGAACAGGGACTCTCCCAATGCCTGCTGGTCCCCCTTGACTAGTTTGTAGACTGTCACTAGATCCCCTCTCAGCCTTCTCTTTTGGAGACTGAACCGGTTCAGGTCCCTCAGCCTCTCCTCACAGGGCCTGCCCTGCTGACCCCTGATCATGCGTGTGGCCCTCCTTTAGACCCTCTCCATATTAGCCACATCCCTCCTGAAGTGCGGCACCCAGAACTGGATGCAGTACTCCAGCTGCGGCCTGACCAGTGTTGCATAGAGGGGGAGGATCACCTCCTTGGACCTGCTTGAGATGCATCTGTGGATGCACTACAAGGTATGGTTAGCCTTCCTGACCGCGTCCCCACTTTGTCGGCCCATGTTGATTGTGGCATCAACGATGACTTCAAGATCCTTTTGTCTCGACACAGCGAGAAGGGAGTTCCCCAGCCTGTAGGTATGCCGCTAGTTCTTCCTCCCCAGGTACATTACCCTGCACTTGTCAGTGTTGAACGCCATCCTGTTCTCATTGGCCCACCCCTGTAATCTGTCTAGATCCGCTTGCAGCCTGTGGGTATGCTAGTAGGAAGGAACTTCACCCCACATCTTAGTGTCATCTGCAAATTTGAACAGGGTGCTTTCTACCCCTTCACCCAAGTCACTGACGAAGATGTTGAATAGTGCGGGCCCGAGGACTGAGCTCTGGGGAACCCCACTGCCCACATCCCTCCAGGTCAAATAAGACCCATCCACCACCACTCTCTGGGTGTGGCCCTCCAGCCAGTTAGTGATCCATCTGACCGTGTAGGCATCGACACCGTCTCCTAGTTTCTTACTGAGAACGGGGTGAGAGACCGTGTCAAAGGCCTTCCTGAAGTCCAGAAAGACTATATCCACTGCAACACCTGCATCCAAGGACTTGGTGACCTGGTCATAGAAGGCCTCCAGGTTGGTTTGACAAGACCTGCCCCTAATGAACCCATGCTGGTTGCCCCTGAGCATAACCTCCCCTGCTGGCCCTTCCTGGACACGTGCCAGGATAATTCTTTCGAAAAGCTTCCCCAGGACCGAGGTAAGACTCACGGGCCTATAGTTTCCTGGGTCCTCCTTCCTCCCTTTTTTGAAGATGGGGACCACATTGGCCCCTTTCCAGTCCTCCGGCACATTGCCTGAGCACCATGAGTGCTTATGTCACAACAGTAATGGGTGCTCAGATCTTGGGAAGTTTTTGAGACCTGGCTTTTTTGGGTGTGTTGTAGGATGGGGGGGGAAGGTTGCTGTTTTTTTCAGCTGTGCCGGTTTTTGGATGTATTCAGTCTGCTTTTGGTGCCTTTGGAATTTTCTGTTGTGCTGTTTAATAGAATATCTGTCTGCTAATGGTCAAACATGCATGCACAGGGCCAGACCACCAGCTGCTTGACACGCGCACTCATGAGAACAAAAAGCATTGATCAGGAGGGAGAGAGGAACTAGTTTCTGTAGGAGTGGCTTGCCTCCCCTGGGCCAGGCTCTCACTCCCTCCCCCTAACTCCTCACCTGGGAGGCTGGCACAGCACCTGGCGATTACCAAAACAGCAGTAGAGTAGCTCACTTGCTCAGGCTCTTCCTTTCCTCCCTTTCCCACACCTGGGAGGTTAGCTCAGCAGCTGGTAGTCACCCAGAACCCACAGCCATAACATGACGCCATGCCCGCTGTCTTCCTGCAAAGCCTCTAGCCAGCAATTGAAATGACCAGGAGAGCACAAGTTAGGTTGGCCAAGTTTAAATCAGGCATTAAAGGAGATTTCTCTACATGCCACCAGACTGAGCCTTGTCCCAGAGTCTGACAAAGTGGCCTGCTAGTATGTCACATGCTGCCAATCGATTGGCCTCTTTTTGACAATCTGTGAGCATGGTGCCCATAGGTGTTGGGGGTCACTCCAATTTAATTAGCAGTTGCTCCACCTTGCCCTGACCGATTCATAGGACGCAGGTGAAGAACACAAAGTGAGGTACACTGTGATCATTCACATCCGGAGCATCTTCAGGAACCTCCAGCAATCCTCGAGGTGCCCAAACATACTCCACAGCCATCGGTAACTGCTGAGCCAGTAGTTACACAGCTCCTTATACATATCCAGGTGGCCTGAAAATAGCTTCATCAGCCATGGCTGAAGTGGATAGGCAAAAGTTCCCCAAATACCAGCAGGGGTACAGTCACTCCCTCCATCTCAATGTCAGGCATGCTAAGAGATTCAATACTGGGAGAATGGAGCTTCTAAATATCTTGCATCATACACCCTGACCAAACAGTCGATATTTATGTGCATGAAACAGCCATGGTAGCCCACAACTGCCTGCATTATGACCAAGAAATATCCCTTATGGTTGATAAAGTTGTGGCCACAGTGCACCAGGGAAAATGTGTGTGAGATCAATAGCTCTGATGCAGTTGGGGAACCCCAAGTTGGCAAATCTGTCCATGACTTCCTGTGGTTTGGCTAGTATATGATCTGGGCCATCACCCACCTCCCAGTTAAAGTACTACCTGTCCCACTGTGGACTTGCCAATATCAAAATGGTTTGCCACAGACTGGAGGTTGTTTGGGGTAGCAAGCTTCCAAATCACAATAGTGACACACCGCTCAACAGATAAGGGCAACCCTCATTTGGGCAGTTTGCCACTGGAGGCAGGGGCCCAGCTCGGTGCAAGTCTCCACAAAGGTGCCCTATGATATGCGGAAGTTTATCTGCCACCGCTTGCTGTCCCAGTTGACCACAATGATTCACTCTCACTGGTTGCCTCCCTCCCTGGCCCAGAAATGCCCTTCTACAGCTTGCAGATGCTCCCACATCAGCCCAGACACATTATCCTGACCTGCAGTTAACATCTTTGGGGTAGCGAATACTGGTACAGGAGAGCTGGACATAGCTACAGGTACCCATGACTGGTGCCCAACAAGCACAAGCTTCTTTCCCATCATTTGTCTTTCCTCAGTTGCTGCATGGACTGCCCAAAGGCAAGTTGCCCATCAACCAGAAAAGGAACTGGTAGTGGCTTTTCTGCATTTTTTGGAGCACAAGCTCATGATGCTGAAACAGTATAGTCTGCAAGGCAAGTGGATCCATTCGCCAGTGTTTTCTAGCAGTGGGAGGTAGGGAAAGGTATGATTTGCAGATCAGGGCAGCAGTTTCATAATAACATCCACCAACATCCCTCCCACAAAGATGTTACTAGTCACTCCCACTCAGGTGATCACCCAATAGAGGCTTTGTTTGGTGCTGGAAAATCGCTGGTACTATTGTACCTATGGGCAGTTCCTTCTACCAATAAGCCCTGATGCAAAGGGCAATGGATCTATTACAATCCTGCAACTTTTCAGATCTGGGGCAAACACAGGGATAACTGCAACATCTGTTCACACCCATATGGCATATCTCACCAACTCCAACGGGTCTTCTTCCAAGGAAATAGTTTTCATTCATTAAAGAAACAAGCAGTGCCAAAAATAATTTATCATCTAGGTATTTACTATTTGAATGGATGAAAGGCAGAGCTTTGTTATAAGATGGAAAACAGTCCATAAACAGGGCTACGTCCGTTTTCAGGGGGGAAATGGTTTGCTAGAGGAACAAAAAGCATAAACAACGGCAACTGAGCAACTGGGAGAGAAATACATCAGTTTTAGAAGTAAGAGTAATAGACTTGTAATTCTGGCAGTTAGACTATGTGGTATAGGAACCGAGTTCAAACACGTGCTAAGCTTTACTACTATGAAATCGTTTCCTACACCAATTAAGTTCTCTGGACACTACTCTGGCTTAAAAGTTATGCCCAATATTCTGTTAAAGTTGTAAATTTAAGCACTCAAGTTAGATGGTTCTTAGAGCTGTTCAATATTTTTTTATCCTCATTATTGAGCCCTGTTTGGAGGGTTATTTACTGCATTATTCAAATCTTGCTCCCAACATACAATTAATTTCTTATGGCACTAATTACTATAGTTTGAGTACCATATTCTTTATTTCTTTCAAAACATCCATTGGAGAAAATGATTTAATCCGTTTTACAAACAGGGAACTGAGGCATGAAAATCAAAGTAAAAAAGATCCAATAATTTCAGGTACCTAGCTTGATTTGCCTAAATTCCTACTTTTCAGAATACTTAGCATTTTTATAGCACTCTGTTTTCGAAGTACAGCTCCTTTTTATTTCAGTTTTATCAGTGAAAGCTGATCACTTCTGCAAATCAAACTGCATCTCAAGTTGGGCAAGGAGATAAAGAAGGTTTGCTTAGCATCATACAGAAACTCCACGGCAAAGGAAGAAAGAATCCATTTCTCCACTCTTTTGCTACACATCCTACTAATGACAATGGAGGAGGATCCTGCAGACAAAAGTTGCCTTTTATTACATAACCCTGAGGCATCTTTAGGGCAGATCTATCCTGTGGAAAAAGAGGTATGCAATCATACAATTAAACACTATCATATTAGATGAGGGGACCAAATTCTGGTCATAGACACCCTTATATTCTGATGTTTCCTAACTTTTGAGTGATTGTCAAACTCTCAATGTTTTTAGAGCAGTTCTGTGCAATTGCCAAAGTTTTTAAAAAGGAAATTTAAAAGATATATTTCAGCATGTGTAATTGACATCCACATAGTTCATCAGCACGGTTAGAAACCTGAGACACAACATAGACCTCTGTCACTTCAGCTAACTTAACAACTGATACCAATTTTAGACTGAAGCAGGGCACGCTGGCATTTGATTCAGAGGTAAGAACTTTCATAGATATCCATTTAATCAGACAAAAGCTCATGCCTCTCTGAACTTGTCTCTAACTCAGTGGTTCTTAATCTTTTTAGACTCAAGACACCCCTTGGAAAATGGCAGCTCTTAGTTTTCACTTGTTTTTTGACTACAGGAAAATAACAGAGCAATTTTTCTACTACAAAGAACTCAGAAAGACCACAACAGTTCAGAATATTTAACACTGTGGATTCTTATTTGAAATCTCTGGCTTTATCTTGCGAATCATGTTCACACACCTAACAATGTTAATATTAAATTGCATCCTGCTACATCCTTAAAAGGATCTTAAGGGACTCCGGCTGAGAATCTGTGTTCTAACTAGTCATACCCTAACCTACCTCCTGCCCAACTTCAGGCAAATACAGCTAACCAACCACTTATGTGCAATTATAGGTTGTAATCCTCTATATGGAGCACTACTAGGGGGGAGTAAGACGTAGACTTTGCCAGATACTTGATGACAGCGAAGGAACACAGAGATTCAGAGATCTTTAAGTTCCAGAAAGGAGTGTGCTGTAACAGATTTTTCTCCCCTGTTCCATCCGACCAATCCTTTCATTTTTACTGGAACTCTCAAGAAAATCATCCTGAGGTAGACAGCCAGCATGGAAAATCTCCTAAAAGTTACCTGCAATGAGCTGGGACCATTATACCATTAGGCTGTTTAATTAGATTTGACAGCAAATAAAAATTAGGAATAAAAAAAAAAAATTATATACAGAGTCAACTTTCAGATCAAAAAATTTGTTGCTAAAATGGATTGTAGAGGCCCCTGTGTGGTACTGGGCTGTGAACAGTCAGTTTAAAAAGCCAATGGATGTTGCATCAATTTGAGAAGTAAAGTTTACTCTCTTGATTTGGGAGTTATTCATTTTTGCAGATTAAACTAATTGTTATATGATATGTTATTCTGATCATCTAATTTGAATTGTCCTTGAAATTTGATAGCAATGAAACCTAAAGCCTGAATTAGGTGTCTCTTTTAAAAATCTTTTTTTCCATATTTTTTCTTTAGTATCTGAAATTTAATACTAGATGTTAAATGTTAGGTAAAGCTGTTTTTCCTCATTTTTAGTGTTCTAATTTAACTTACTTGCCAGATGCATAAAAGATAGTCCGGAATTAGTCCTGCTCCTAGGATTTAAATAGACATGCTGCTGATTCTCAGCAGTATAAGTGCACACACATTGGGAAGGGGTGTGTGCGCGCACGCGTGCGTGACTGACTGCCAATTTATGCTTGCAGTCCAGATTCTTATTTTGTCACTGTAATCATGACTAGTTTGTTACTGCTTCCTTCCCTTTTACCAATTTATTTTTTCAGTCCCTGACCTTCACAAGGTCATATTCCTCAGGGGTCAATGTTTGCCAAAATTTTCCAACATCATTGTCCTGGCATTATAGCCTAGGAATTTCCTGCTGCATTCAGGGCAATCTAAGGAATACTGCCTACTGATTCTTCACACACACCCTTCTCATTCCCCCTGTGCATAGATCCCTACACACACCAACACTTTGATAACAAATTTGGATTTTCAAGAGACAGAGCTACTTGAAATAAAATTTTGAAAACACAAGTCTTAATAGGACAATCAAACCTGGTTAATCCAAATCACTTTGTAAACTATTTTTATTAAAACTAAAAAGCCTCAGATAAGCAAGTTGATGGTACATACATGTTAAAAGCCTGGTTACCACAAACTTTTTGGGTACACAGATGTAAGGAAAAGCCCAGAATGGATTAACCAGGTCCGAATACATATATTGAAAAGATCACCGATACCAAAAAAATCAGAGCTTTTTTTTTCTTTTACATAAACACCCATCGTAAATTTTCTCTTGGAGGGAAGAGAGGGAAGGAACGAGGAAAAGAAATGAATAATCCATGGCCTCCAACTGGTTTACTAAAATACAAATCCTATATTAATCTATTTTTCATTCTTACAGAAGCCAACCATTTCCCATACATACTTTTATTTTAATATTAAACTTTCATTTATGCCAATACAATGAGTGGCAATGAAAAACAAGCGATGGGTTCAAATGCCCACAAAGAGAAACATCTTCTTTTAAACTATTCAGAGTTAGAAAAGTTTCTTTTGCTGCCTGTGAAATTCTAGATTATAGTAATTAAATGCTAAATTTTACTGCATTCTCCACTGAAATGCCCCCAGCATACAGAAACATGATTTTGAAATAAATAAACAAAGTTTAATATAATTGATTAGGACCAGCCTAGTGGCCTATTGGTAGTGCTCTGCACTGCCGTACAGGAGACCCAGGATGTTTACAGTTCCAATCTCTTGCTCCAGGGCCAGGAGAAGCAGTGAAGGCAGTGCCCCCCAAGCCCACTGGATGAGAAAGATGCAATGCTACAAGGTGACCAACACTGACCTTTATGACAAATTAAAGACCTGAATTTTATAGGCTCAATAGGGAGTACCATCCAGTCCTCAAAAGAAAAATTCAAATAAATAAAAAATAACTTAAGTAAAGTTAATTCCAGGCTCTTTGGTGTAACTTTGTTAGATGCTTAAAAAGAGATTTGACTTTATTAATACAATCCATGATGGTTCTAAACACCCAAAAACTATAATTTACTGCTTATCTGTTTCAGCTCCATGTTCCATCTTTGTGTTTGTTAACTGCAAAGCTGATCACCATATGAATGTATATTAAAATTATACTATGTATATATGGATTTCAAAATGTTTGCAAAATATTTCTACACTATTAAACAAAGTTGGCAATTTAAAAAGGCTGGTAAACTAAAGAAAGGGTTAATATACCATGGGCGCATTACTGGTAGGGCTCAAAATTACAAATATAGTTTCTCTGCACACTGTTTACCTACAGTTCCTTCACATCAGTAACGTTTAAAGATTTAGTTTTCCAGTTGCGACTACTAGAAAACATTAACTAAATGCATAAGATTAGTCACAATTTATACTTGCATAAGGCACTTTCCTTTATCTTTGTAATAAGGATATTATCCCAAAATGTTATCAATTTGAAAGCAAAAATTTAAGGTTTGGCCCACTGTACTCAAAGAAGACATTTCTATTCTGGGTTTTTAAAATACGTAATGATAAGTACTTCACTCACTCCTTAGATGAGGACATATCAATAAATTAGCTCTTATGGCTTGATCATTTGATTCAATGATCACCCTACTCAATTTTTTTAAGTAACATTGCTTTCCCATATATTTTTCTATTATTTGCTACAATCCAAAATCTTCTTTTGAAAACAGATGAAGTATCATAAAAGGATTTAACTTTGATAAGCAGCTTTGCAGTTAAAAAGGTAGGTAGGTTGATTTAAACTGACTGGTAATTCTGAACAGAAAGATATCACAACCCTCAAACTGGGATAGACACTACGTGTACCTAGTAATTAAGAAAAAGCTTGTAATGCAAGTAGCCTATTCTTTCCAACTATAAACTCTGATATAGATTGTGCTGATTTTGCACACACCGCATTATTTTATTTTAAAGCTAAATGTGCGTGTCAAAATTATTTTCATCTGCACTGTAGTACTTTGATGAAGGTGAACTAAGTCACTTAAAAACCACAAAAAAGTCTTACAAATACCAAATCATTAAACAGAACACATCAATTTTAACATCACATATATTTTTAAACAACATTGCTGAAAATTTACCCCCTTTTACTTACCTTCCAAGATCTGAATAAATTCAATGCTCTGCATTTCTCTTGCAATTAAAGAGTCTAGAACCGCACAGGAAATGCAACTCCCTACACTGCTTTAGGAGTTGTCACAGAACCCTGATGACAGGTCTTGGCAGATAAAGCACTTCACCTTTCAAATGCATTCATTTGTGGTTAAGTATGCATAAATATTCTGTAACTGATTCGAGATCACAATGGCCTTGTCTACACCATCAAATAATTGGACAGGGTTGGATAACACAGCAGTCAACACACCTGTATCCTGTCTACACTAGCACTTCCACCATTGCTACGTGTGGAGCTTTATTGGTAATGAACTACAATCTGATTTTTCCTAGTGTCAGTGCACCCCTTACCTTTTCCTTTATTTATTTAAATAAAGCTTATGTTCACATCCAAGTGACACTTCTGTTGGAAGTGGCTAATACAAACAAGCACATGTACATACATTCTTCTAAGATGTAAACTATGACTAATTTCACATTCCATTGTACTTCTGAACTAATCTGTAAATACTTATTTGTTTTGCTTTTCTTTTTTTATATAAAAAGTTGATGGCATCAGGTTTTCAGCAATATAGTATAAGAAAGATGAAATCTTGACTACACAAAACCAAATATGAAATCGCCTTTCAAATAAAGGAAACATATGCAAAAATTTGTGTATTTGATAAAGTCAACTTAATATAACAAAAAGTGAAATATGCTTATTAAAAATGTTCTTATATAAAAATGGTCTTGCAATGTACAGTAAAATGCAATAAAAATTATTGTTTGTTCTCTCCCCACCCAGCAACTAAAACAGCTTTTGTTCCACAAAACTTCTCATATGTTGGTATCAAAGAAGCAATTTATGTGATTAAACATTTTCTATATTGTATGCTTGACGGATGTTCAGGGTGTCTCGTAGCATCAAGTCTCGAAGGCGCCACAGTGCATCTGCCATTGTGGTATGGGCCCCTTTACTTTTCAACCAGTGTGAAGGAAGACGGCTCTCTTGTTCTTTTGTAAGATGCATATCTCGTCTTCGTGCTGAAAAATTAAGGAACAGCTCGATAACTTACTGCTCGTATTTAACATGTTTTGTCCCCTGTCTTCTATGATTTTCTACAATTAGTGGAAAAAAACAAACTATTTTACTGTACTTCCCCCTCTCTCACAGGTTCTGTATTTCAGAGCATTTTGATTAATTCTTATTTAGATTTTTAAAATACTATTTATAGAATTAACTCAGTGATAAGTTTTGGTATGCACTCATATCTTTGATTTCTGTTGCACTTGCATGCTTGTATACATTTTATATTGAATATGATATTTTGTATGTGATCAAGTTTTATTAACATAGTTGTCTTTTTCATACAAGCGCTCTTTACCAATTTTAACATATAAAACAACCAAAGTTGAAGAAAAAGGAGGAACAAAAATGCTCTTTAGAGACTGCATCCATTGTTTAGCAAATGTTTTTTATACTGCTTGTTTGTATACACACACACGCACACAGGCATACAATTTCATACTACAGTAAAAGCTTTGTTATCCAGCATGAATGGGGATTGGGGGATGCTGGTAATCTAAAAGTGCCAGTTACCTAAGCAGTGGTTTTTGGCTGGACTCAGAGCGGGGGGTGGCGGCAGCCACATGTGGAGCTGCGGCGGGGGCGACCAGCCAAGG
>NW_005842171.1:71357-73036 GCF_000455745.1 Alligator sinensis
CACATGTGGAGCTGCGGCGGCAGCAGCAGCACAGGGTAATGGCTGGTGGCAGCACTGCCTGCACACAGGCTTCTTCCCCCATCTTTCCACATCCAGCCAGCTGGCTGGACATTCCAGTTAGTAGAGTGCAGGTTATTAAAATGCTGGTTAACAGAGCTTTTACCTAGTATACTGGAAAAGTGCCTCTAGCCTGACAGCAAAAACAGCTTCCTTGCTTACTAAGAATTTTAGTTTATGTTTGTTGTATGGTTCCTAGATTAATTTAATATAATAGTCTTCTTAATCCTCATCAGATAGTAGTTAAAATTACATAACCAAGTCAAGCAATTTGGAAGTGTCATGGAAGGTGCTGCAGATGCTGAATGGAAGATGCAGATGCCAGCTCCCCTGCAGTAATGTCTATTGCATATACAAAAGGGCCTGTACTTTAAATGCTGCTAATTTACTTAGCAGACACATAGTTCTACATCAGCAGTATCTCTCCTTCAAATTTCATTAGAAGTAAAGCAATTAATTCATTTTAGTAAATGAAATTAAAATTTTAACTAGTTAACAAGTTCTTAGAGCCACAATACTTACGATCAGTGTGCATCAGGGCCTGAATTTCTTCAATAGAAAAGAAGGAAATCAAATCAAATATATTTTGTGATCTTTTACCGCATTAATACAGCAGTACTCAGCCCCCGGTACATTGGTAAGATCCAAGCTGCAGAGGTATGTCATCCAGCCCATGGGGGTCCTCACAGGTCTGGAAATCTGGTGGTGGGGGAGCGGTGGAAGCAACTGAGCTCTTATACGCCTCTAGGTCAGTCGGGGTGCCCGATAGTTCACTGTGACCCTGGCCTGCCTCTCACACTGGGCTTAATTGCCCTTTGGCCTTCAGGCCCTGACCCTCTTGCACTGACCAGTGCGAGGGATCATAAAGTCAGCTTGGCAACTGCTGACCCCCATACTCCCAAGGGGTCCCTCCTGGGCCCCACCATACAGCCCTCACTCTAACCTGTGTTGGCCTAACACCCCCAACAATGCTGCCTGAGGCCTAGCTCAACTGGGCTCACCTGAGCCCCTGGCTTCACCCCTGCCAGATCCACTCAGGGGCTTGCCTGGCCCCTTTGTAGGCATACAAGCTGTTAGTCCCATGCCTAGGCTTGGCTTTGCTCTTACTAGGTCCTAGCCTTCTTCCCAGTGCTCAGGACCCCACTGGGCCCCCTAGGAACCTCCAGCCTTCCCCATAGTTCCTCCCTTACCTCCAATGTGTTCTGTGAGCAGCAGCTCAGCCGGGCGTTGTTGTTATGGCTGCCAGCAGCAGACTGCTCCCTCAGCCCTGAGGGCCTGGATCTAAAATGGCTACCTCCTCTGTGTATACTCCTCTGGAGTATACCTCCTCTGCTTGCGCTTGTAGGGAGGCAGTTAGACAGGCCAATGCTACCATGGAGCTGAGGATCGCATCCCAAGTTAAGGATAACAAAAAATTGTTTTTTAGATATATAGGGAGTAAAAGGAAGGCCCAGGGAGGAATAGGACCCCTACTAAATGGGCAGAAGCAATTGGTGACGGACAGGGGGGACAAGGCTGAACTCCTCAACGAGTTCTTTGCCTCTGTTCCTAAGCAAGGGGCAGGACAAGGCTCTCACTGGGATTGTAGACAGGCAGCAGCAAGGCACCAGACTGCCATGCGT
>NW_005842171.1:73137-73455 GCF_000455745.1 Alligator sinensis
TTTATGTCCCGCCCCAGCCACTGGCGGTAATATTTGAACCCTCATCGCGCACGGGCCAGGTCCCGGAGGACTGGAAAAGG
Source organism: Alligator sinensis (assembly GCF_000455745.1). Taxonomy (NCBI): domain Eukaryota; kingdom Metazoa; phylum Chordata; order Crocodylia; family Alligatoridae; genus Alligator; species Alligator sinensis. Next base: position 73,218 of record NW_005842171.1, read on the forward strand.
GCCAGTGTGGTCCCCATTTTCAAGAAGGGGAGGAAGGAGGACCCAGGCAATTATAGGCCAGTCAGTCTCACCTCCATCCTAGGCAAAGTCTTTGAAAAAATTATCAAGGCTCACATTTGCGAGAGCCCGGCAGGACAAATTATGCTGAGGGGAAACCAGCACGGGTTCGTAGCAGGTAGATCATGCCTGACTAATCTAGTCTCTTTTTATGACCAGGTTACAAAACACCTGGACGCAG
>NW_005842171.1:74392-76711 GCF_000455745.1 Alligator sinensis
TTTCCTGCCTATGCAGGGGGTCGGACTCGATGATCTACTGAGGTCCCTTCCAACCCTAACATCTATGAATCTATGAACCTCACCAGGGCTAGACCACACCTTCTGGCTGCCTGCTCTCAGCCTTACAGTGGCAGACACCAAAAGTGTTCTGTCACACACATTCCCCCTTAAAATGGCTACCAGGGGGGGAGGGGGGTGTCTCCCTCTGCTCACCGTGCAGGCTCATCTGTTGTCTGCAACAGCCCACCAAGTGGCGAGCACCCCAATTGCGATCTGCCACACTGACCAACTGTATAGTTGAGAGAAATGTTTGTCAAACTTATGTATAAAATGCTCTTGCTCAGGTCTGGGAAAGAAGCAGCTACAATGGAAACTAAACACCAGTTAAAACAATTACTTTTGTTTAATTTCATTATGTATATGTAAATGAAAATGAAAATATTTTTTTCACATACATAATGGAATTAATACGGACTGCATTATTATTATTATTATCATTATCATTATTATAATATGGTTCCTGAACCAGCACTGCTACAATAACACTATAAACCTACTCTCCAGAATCAGAATCAGACTTTACTTTCTACCGTTGTTGACTGCAAAATCTACAGTAATACTGGATTTTCTTTTTTGACTTTCCCAGATACCCTATCAGTTAATATCTCTGACCATCAGAAAAGGGTCAGTAATACCTTCTTAAAGGGATAACCAACTTGTTTTTGTAGAACAAGGAGAGTATAAGTTTATAGTCAGTGATTTTTTGTTTCTAATAATTTTAAATTATGTTTTCAGCATACTGACTATAGTTATAGCCATTTGATTTTGTTACCCTTGCTGAAAGCAACACAGACCAGTATTTCAGTTGGATATTTCCTGTTCTATTCTTTACAGTGTGAAATATTATTTTCTAATCTACATTTGTTTTTGTAGCTGTTTACCAGCTTCACTTTTTTTTTTTTTTTTTTTTAACATGAGGATTATATTAATTGACCTGATGGTCTCACTCAGAGTAATTCTGTTGTCTTGCGAGACAGACAGATTCCTACTACTACTACCACCACGAAGATAAGATTGTGATAACCCAGGAGTTGGCAATTATTTTGGCTGGAGGGCCATTTACTGAGTAGCCCTGCTCCTTGATAGGTGCTCCGCCCCCCTGGTTGCCATCTTGGGACCGGAAGTCCCACCCCCTAATCCCTGACCTTTGCCACCAGAAGTCCCTCCCCTTGCTCCCAGAAGTACTCCTTTCAGCAAGGGGGTTTGCCATCTTGGAACCATAAAAATGCCAAATTATATTCTAAAAATCAAACTATAAAAAAAAAAAAAAAAAAAAAAAAAAAAAAAAAAAAAAAAAAAAAATCAAACATCTACAACATCCATTAATTTGATTTCAAAAAACATTTTTGTCTTGATTGATATGCGTTTGTGTAGTGTACATAGAGGTGATTGCCCAACAGCTTAAAATTAAGTCTTGTATATTGTTAGGGTGGGGTATGGGTGGGTGGGTATAGGTTTGTGGGGAGCTGTGGGTGTGTACGTATGTGGGGTGTGGGGGAGGGCGTGGGGTGAGGGTGCACATGGGTGTATGTGGATATGTGAGATGTAGGATTTGTGAGGGGCTGTGAGTGTGTTGGGGGAGGGTGGCTGGGGAGGGTGTGTGGCATGTGTGGAGGGGGAGGGTGGCTGGGGTATGTGAAGGGATGTGGGGGTCTGGATGCATGGCAGTGTGAGAGGGGTGTGTGTGTATGTGTATGGTGGGGTGTGTGTGTGGGCCTCACCCTACGAAAACACACACACACACACACACACACACACACACACACACACACACACACAGAGTCCCTCCCTCACTGTGCCCTCCCCCAGCTCCTGGTCCTGGGGCTCTGGCACAGCCCTGTGTTCCCACTTACCACCACTTCCCCCACACACCTGATCTGCCACCACTGTCCTTCTCCTTTCACTTCCACATCCCCACCCCCTGCCCCCCCTTCCAGCACCGTGTCCCAGCTGCACTGCATGGAGCCAACCCAGCCAGCTCCTACTGAGTCCTGTGGTATGGCAATGTAGCTGGGAACCACCTAGTGCCGGAGTGGCTGGGGGGGGGGGCGGGGGGGGGGGGGGGAAGAGTGAGAAGGAGCAGTGGCACTGGGCAGAAAAGCAGGGAAATGGCAGCAGCAGGTGGGGGGGGCAGTGGCAGTGAGCAAGAACGCAGCGACAGCTGGGTGGGAGTGCAGGGCCCATGTCAGTGTCCTGGGGCCAGAGCTGGTGGGGGCTCAAGGCGGGGGGGCGGGGGGGGGGGGCCCCGGCGGGGGGGGG
>NW_005842171.1:76724-89056 GCF_000455745.1 Alligator sinensis
GCTCTTCCTGCTGCCGCAGCCCAGCCCTGCTTCAAAGAGCCCCTGCCAGCCCAGGCCTGCACTCTGCTGCCCTGTTCTGGGCCCCTACCGGCCCTGGCTCCAGTACACTGGCGTGATCCTACCCAGCTGTTGCTACGCTCCTGCATGCCCACTTGCCATCACTTCCCCACTTTTCTGCCCACTGCCAGTGCTCCTCCCCACCCCCTTGCCAGCTGCTCTAGAACCATGCGACTCCTGGCTGCATCTCCAAACCACAGGACTCAACAGAAGCCAGCCAGCCCACCCCGGCCCCGAGGACGGGTGACTGCCCGTGGTCCTTCCCTGCCTCCCTCCCACCCTGTGTTCTTAGCTGAGTTTCCTGGAGGGAAACAGGGAACAACCCCGGGGTGCTAGGCAGAGGTTTTCAGTTGAGGGGTGAGAGTGGGGATGGGCAGGACTTGCTGCTGTAGCTGCTGGGTCCTCCCACCCCAAGTTCCTGCCGCCAGCTCCCCCTGGGTCCTACTGCTGCTGGCGCCTTCTCATCTTTGACAGGCAGCCAGGGGCAGATAATAAATAATTTTCTAAATTTTTTAGGGGCCCCACAAGCCAGAGAGAAGGGCCTGGCAGGCTGGATTTGGCTTGTGGGCCAGATTTTGCCTGCTCCTGTGATAACCACTGTAAAAGGAATAATTAAATAAGTGATCCAAAGTAATAAGCACATACTTGGTTTGTAAGTATCCTAATTAGTGTAGAGAACCTTACCTGAAAGGGTCTGGTCCCACTTGCTAATACTATTTGATTCAGCACTAAGCCCTTCAATATATTTCAGGTAGGCCTCAGAATGAAGAAGCCTCTGTGTCTTTGGTGGAGGGGAAACGAACATTGGAGTTGTGGGCTGCTGCATAACTGGCTGACTTGCTGGGCTTTGACCTGGATACGGAGGTGGTGCTTGCTGGCTGGGGGGCCCAAGAAGCCCCATCTGAAATGACAAAACAGGAATGAGAGCTGGCCCAAGAATTCCCATCTGAAATGACAAAACAGGAATGAGAGCATTGCATTTTTGGTTCAGCTGCATGTGTTCAAGCACATCACTATTTTAACCTATTCAGCTAAGTCATATAAATTGTGTTTGAGTGTCAGGAAATACTCTGACAAATGTGTTCCCTGCCAACATGTAAGAGGCTAATAGTTTAATTCTGTGTTAGAATGTATTATTATTCAGAACTTAAGCACAGAAAACAAAATGTCTTAAAACAGGGTAAGAGTTTCGGATGACATGATAACAAGCCAGGTTTCTGGTTTCTGGGTTGTTTTTTTTTCAGAAGGGGCACAGACACAGGGCTTATAAGTATTTTCAGTTTTACAGTTGCATTTTGAAAATCAATGATTAATTTTTTTTTATAGTTATGTAACACACATTCTTACTACTACTACCCTTCTCCTCCCTCCCGCATTCTCTCTTGCTTTGTGTCACAATTGCTTACTTAATCTTCTCTTAAATTTTAACACCTGCCTCAAAGCTTGTGGTTTATCATTTAATGTAGCTACATCATATCTACCACAAAATGGGCCCAGAACCTGGTTGAAGGTTTTGGGCACTTCATGGTAAACCATCATGATACAGAAATCACTGTTAATACACAGGAAAGTCTAGGATTATGAGTAGCTAAAAGCCATAATCATAGAAATTAAGGGGTGGAAGGGACCGCAAAAGATCGAGTCCAACTTCCCTGCTGTGGGCAGGAATATTGCTGAGATCAAATGATCCCAGCAAGGTGTCTGTCCAGTCTCCTCTTGAAGACTTCCAAGGCTGGGGACTTTACCACTTCCTTGGGAAGTCTATTCCAGATTCTGGTCACTCGTACTGTAAATAAATTCTTCCTTATATTGAAACTGAAATCATCCTCTAACAGTTTATGGCCATTGCTCCTTGTTCTCCCCTGGGGCACCCTAGTGAACAGTTTTTCTTCTAGCTCCCAATCTTCACCCCTTACATACTTATAGACGGCCACCAAGTCCCCCCCTCAGTCTTCTTTTCCCTAGGCTGAACAGTCTTAGACCCCTATGCTTTAAGGGCCTGGAGGACAAACACTCTGAGTAATCATTCTTGTGGCCCTTCTCTGGACCCTTACAGGATTCTCCATGTGTTTTTGAAGTACAGCTCACAGAACTTGACATAGTACTCCAGCTGGGGTCTCACCAGCACCAAGCAGAGAAGAAGTATCACTTCCTTAGCCCTGCTCGTGACACATTGGCTAATGCATCCCAGTATGCTATTAGCTCGTGCTGGCCAGGACATCTCCTCCTAACTTACATTCATCTCGCTGGTTACTTCTCCCCAGATGAAGCACTCTGCATAAGAATGCCATATAACCTTGTTTAATGATTATTTAGAAAAGGGCAATGATTTCTCTCACAAAAAAACCAGAAGGCATTATCATTAGTTTAACAGTAAACAGAAATTATTCACATTGGCTTAAGAGAAGATAAGAATGCTGTCATTTAAAGGTAGAGATGACACTTAATTAGGTATAACTGAATTAACCAAATTAGAATTTGGCCAAGAAACTGTGGATTAACAAGCAGTATATTTCCAGCCAGATATTTTAATAAGAATAAATTCTCAGATTAACTTTGGTTTTAGATATTATTAGGGAAGACCATGTACACTAGGACAGGGTACAGGCAAAATATGGCCTGTGGGCCACAACTGGCCCACCAGGCCATTCTATCCGGCTTGCGGGGCCCCTAAAAAATTTAAAAATTAATATTTATCTGCCCCTGACTGCCTGTTAACAGGAGTCAGTGGCAGCAGGACCCAGAAGGAGCTGGTGGTAGGAGACAGCCGGAGCTGCAGCAAGGCCCACTGGCCCTGCCCCACCCCACCCCTGCCCTCCCCATCCCACCCCCAGGAAGAAGCTTCTGCCTTGACAGAGGCTTCTGGCCTGGGACCCTGGGGCTGTTCCCCACCTCACTCTGCTGGAGAGGGAAACTCAGGTAAGAACAGGCGGAGGTGGGGGAGGATCACCGGCGCAGCATGAGCCAGCCAGGCCCAGACAGCACCACACGGTTCCCAGATGGCAACCGTGTGGTGCCAGCTGGCTCTTGCTGTGCCACACGGTCCTGGCCCTGCAGCTGGAACCATGTGGTGCTGGAGCTGTGGGTGGGGAGTGGCAGGTTGGCAGGGAGCAGTGGGCCGGTGGGGAGTGGTGGCATCAGGTGGGGAAGGAAAGAAAGCACCAGGGAAAAGGCAGCAGTGGCAAGCATGGGGGTGGGGCGGAAGTGTCAATGGGTGGGAATGCAGGGGCCCCAAGGGTCAGGGGCAGTGGCAGCAGGACCCAGCTGGGAACTGCAGGGGCTGGATTGGCTCCTGGTGTGTTCTGCAGTTCTGGCATTGCAGCTGGGAACAATGTGCTGCCAGGAGGTGCCCAGCTGCGTTGGTCAGCTCCATGCCATGCCACTTGGTTCCTGGCTGCAATGCCAGGACCACAGAATGCAGCATAAGACAGCCTGGCCCCCACAGTTTCCACCTGGCTCCTGCTGCCGCCCCTACATTTGGCATGCCTGCAGTTCCCACACTCACAGTGGAGGCAGACGTGCTAGATCTGGCTCCCTTCCCTGCCCCCTGCTGCGCAGGTCCATGGACTGGGAGTGGAGGGAGCCCTACCCCGTGCTTCCCCACAGAGTCCAGCCTGGGGTTTCCCCTGTGTGAGTGGGGGAGCTGCAGACATGCAGTGTGGAGCCCCCATGACAGAGGCGGCTGGGCAAGCTGCACTCCTCCCCCTGCACATAGCACTGGCCAGAGCTGCACCCCACCATGTGCCAGTGCCTACACCTGGCATGAGCTCCCTGAGCCCCTGCCTGCTGCAGCTGCCAGCAGTGGGGCTGCACACCATGGGGGCAATGTGCGGAGAGGCCCTGCAGCCCACAAACCTCACACACCCACACCCTGTCCCCACAACACCCACCAACATGTACACACTTCCCAACATGCCCCATGCCCCCCCCACATAGACACCCACTGCAATATAAAAGAGTAAGCCTGTATTTTTGAGTTATTATATCCTTTCTATATATGGTACACAAACACAAATCATGGTAAATATTTTTTGTAATAAAATTAAAATATGTCTTAGTAGGTATTTGACTTTTAGTGTATGATTTGTTTTTTTTTCTGGTTCTAAGATGGCAACCCCCCTCCCAAAAGCAGTATTTTTGAGAGGCAAGGGGAGGGACTTCTGGTAGCAAAGATCAAGGATTAGGGGACAGGACTTTTGGTCCCAATAGTGACTGGGTGCAGGGGCAACTGTTAAGGAGTGGTGCTACCCATGTGGCCCTCAACAGCTCGCCAAAACTCGTTAAGTGGCCCTCTAGCTGAAATAATTGCCCGCCCCTGCACTAGGACAAGACTGAGACACTGATCTAATACTAACTCAGAGGGGGTACAATCATCTACCAATAAATAAACAGGACTTTTACAGTTGCATAAATAAGGCAAAATTTCTTACCTGCTGTCCAAACGGGCTTCCTCCTGGTGCTGGAGTGCCTACCATGGAAGATACATTTTGACTTATAACACCTATATTTCAAAATATAAACAAAATTTTAGCAAAGTGATAATTTCTATTTTCTTCTTTTTAGAGAGTTGTATTCTGTTATCATTATTTGATTTAATACCATTACTATTTTATCCATGAGAGCAACATTACTTTTAAAAGAAAATTTAAAGATTAAGGAGAAAAACAGAACAAAACTGTAAAACAACAAGATGCAGTATGTTAGATTTAAAATAACTGTTTCTTAATGAAAAAAAAAGAAGTTACTAATTTCTGGTTCTCTTTTTACTGTATTATTTCTTGACTAAATCTTGCAGTTCAAATAGTGCCTTTGTTTGACAGCAGTCACCTCTAAAACCATAAAAACTCACACTAAAACCATTAATTTTTTGTTTTGCTGTATCATATCATCCCTCTAATACAGAAAACATTTTTATTAAAAGTGAAGAGACTTGAATATTTTTAAGGACAAGACAGATTCACAGTATTTGTTTGCTTTATTATAACTTTCGAAACTAAATGAAAAAAAGAATCTGTTTGCAGAAATATTTTGGAGGCATTTTCTCTATTGCTAGAAGTGTACCAGGGAACAGACAATGCAAGTCACACACAACAATTTACAAACCTTTTTCAATTGTCCAATTCATTATATTTTAAATAAAATTGCCTGAACAGCTAAATGAAAGCTACTCTTAGTGATGATCTTCTACTTGCATCTCTAATTTTGTCATAATCAAATGACATTTATTCTGAAGTTGAAAATGAAGTATAAATTTCACCAGATGTAATTTGTTATGCAAGAAGCAAAGTTTGTTTGGCAATACTTTTTATTAGCTAACTGATACGGTTGGGAGAAATATTTGACAAGAACTTGGGCACAAAAGTGCCCTTCCTCAGGTAGTAACTCAGGAAACAAAGCATGTTGCTGATTTTTCCAGCTGGGATTAATAAACAAATATCCCCTTAAACCTAGAATTCTGGAGTATATACCAAACCTTTAATATTATGCTCTTATATTTTATTGGCTTGGTGGGCAGGAGACAGACTATAGCATGCAGCTGTATCACTAAGCTGAAGTACTATGCCAACTCATGTTATTAATAAGAATTGTATACACCAATGAGAATGCAGGTTGCATAATCAATGCTGAAAGATTGCTTTTAAAAGTGATTTATATGCAAACACAAAGTCCTGTCAGCAGGGATATAGGTAAGCATCTATCATTACCAATGGAAATAAAGATAACACTTTTCCCTTATAGATTAACAATTTAACTGCTGAACATAATATTATAAATAGCAAAACCAGATTACATCGTCAAGGTAAAAGGAGAAAGAATCATCAGCAAATTGGATGAAGTCAATTTTCCTAGAACAGAGAAATCAGTGACATTGGAGGCAAGTGTTACCTATACTGAGTTTTCCCCTTCTGCCTGATATAATAATTCACTATACTTTACTCAAACAATTAACACAAAAGACAAAAAGAAATGGGGAAAATGCTGCCTTTTGTCAATGTAACTGTTGACATGAATAAAATATTGATTTATTTTACCTAAATATGCTTTGAACTGACATTAGATTATGTCCCAGGCTTAATATAAGACCAGTCTTTAGCACTGTAGGATAGTTTATGATCAAGGATAAGACTCCTTACAATTTTAAAATTAATCCATAAATGTGCCCAATCCCAGGGCTAAATTACAAAAATGAGGACTGCTTCTAATTTTATTCTATGTGATGACTTAAAAATTCAGTACCAGTTTTTAATCTTATAATATTTTAATGTAATTATTTATCTGACCTATTATTTGTACATAGGTATTTTTAGTCAGATGGCTGAATTTAAACCAAATATTAAAAAATGCACAGATGGAGATTATTTTAATCAGGAATAGCCAGGAAGACATCTAATTTTTGAGGCTAATAAAAAGTAACTGCATAGTCTGCTGACATGAGTGTAAGGACTAAGCTGTTTTGGGGGTTGCAAATTTTTAGTAAATCAGACTGCAATGGCACATGTTTTTAGCAAGTGGAATATTATATTTCAGGGGGGGGCGCATCTACATGAGATACTAACTGCGCAGTAGCGTGTCACAGCCAAACAGTGCTAATATGCTATTGCGCAGTATGATTAGGTTCCTGTGCAGTAAAATCACTAAAAAGGTGTTCTCTGGCGCTACTGCTCAGTAACTCTGGTTACTGTGCGTTTAGTACCTGATCATACAAGTACTAAATTAAATGAGTAGTAACCACTATGTATTAATGAACATGTAGACGTATCTAGTTGGTAACTATTTTGCTGCTGGCTCACTACATATATTATTCTGTCAATGTTTATAAATATTCCATTAAATTCAACAAACATTTAGGATCCATCTGGTATATTCAGCAGCACAGCGGGTACATTACAGCTAAACATACCTAAAAAAGTTCAGGCACAGTCAAGCAATTAAGCTATGAACAAGCAAGCTGCAGTTTGCTCCTGTAAGAGCTAGTTAAATGGTAAGCACATGAAAATGAAATAATGAGTGAATGAACATTCTTACCCGGTGGTGGGATGCCTGGCATACCTGGCGAAAGTTGGTGGGGTGGGGGCACCCCAGGGTGAAGTGGCTGCATGCTGCCCATGCTAACAATGCCATCAAGTGGGCCCTGCAAAGGTGGCAGCACCGGTGGATAGCCACCTATCATGCCTTGAAGGACACAATAAATTTCAAACATGCATCAATAACATGCAATATGATCTAAACAATAAGACATGCACTACCCACAAATAAGCATCTTTAGTACAGCACAGCAATACTATAATTAGTATCTTACAAAAATGCACAAAAAATTAAAGTTATAAATATGATATGCTATACTGCAGATGAATCAGTATTCAATGTATATATGTATACATAAATTTAATGTATATGTAGGTAAAAATAAATGTTGAATATTCCAATGTATATTAATACACAGAATAACATTCAGTTACAATTAAATGTTACTATGCAAGCAATTTTAATATAGCATTAAGCTCTGCCATTTGCATTCTATTAATGACACAACACTAAATACATCAATTTATGCGCATCCATACTTTGTGGAATAACACGACGGGCAAACCTAACTGGAACAAAAAACATTCTCTGAGCACTTTTCCATAATATTTATGTAGAATTCATTTATAAAGGTAATTTATAATGCATGCACTCAACTCAATGCCATAGCACCCAAGATTTTACTGTGGGATTTTTTATAAACTACCTTCTGTACCAACAGAGCAACAGTTTAAATGAAGGTTAAATGTTTAAGTGAAGGTTAAATATCTGATCGAAATGAATGTGCTGGACACTTTACTGAATTACAACCTATGTTAGTCTACTGGAGTTAAATGGTGCAACATGGAACATCATCTGACATATAATTTTACCTCTGATACTTCCTCCAGAGAGACAGAGACAGAGAGAGCAAGAGGGAAAGCGAGAGGGCGAGCGCGAGTGAGACTGAGGGCAAGAGCAAGCAAGCGAGAGGGCGAGCGGGAGGGCAAGAGAGCAAGGGAGTGCAAGAGGGAACAGGAGCGCAAAAGCGAGGGAGAGGGCGCACCACAGCAAGAGAGCTCATGCAGCAACCAGCAAGAGGGCACATGTGACAGAGGGGTTGCATGGGCACGACAGAGAGGGGGCACGAATGTGAGACAGAGTCAGGGACAGGGACAGAAAAACAGAGAGAGAGAGCCTCACACACACATATAACTAGTGAGAGACAGGGAGGGGGAGAAATGCAAACAGAGAGAAAGGGAGAAAGAGACCGGGGCGGGGTGACAGAGCCAGAGACGGGGCGACAGAGAAAGGGGATGACAGACAGACGGATGGAGATACATGCATACACACAGAGACAGAGAGCGAGATGGAGAAAGAGAGAGACAGAGAGAATTCTTCTGTCCTCTTTGTCAAAATCTCTCTGGACCAGGGACGATTCAGTATCTATTCATACCTAGATATAGTATTGTCAGTAAACAAACCTATAGCTTATAGCTGTATTTACTTATTAAGCTCTTCACCTCCAACTTGCTTTTCTGATCCCTATTTTTTTAAAGTTTTCTTATTTTGTATGATATGTTGACAGATAGCTAAGGAAACACATTTGACAGACTATGAGAAGATGACTGAGAATGGCAGCATTTCTAAAGAAATGAGAGAGAAGTTTAAATATGCAAAATACTGGAGAATCTACAGTACTGTACCTGTTGAGAAATTGACCTACAGAGTGTCCATTACCCTGATAATGAACAATCCTCATAAAATAAAACTTTCAGAATACAGTTTATGGGAATAACACCAGCTGATAACTTTTCAACAGCTCTGACTAGATGCAGTCCCTTTAATTAAAGGAGTTATATGCTCAGAACCAAACAGAATTTGTAATTTGAAAAAAACTGGTAGCTTGCTCAGAAAATAGTACAGAACTGAGAAGTGGGTATGTTAGAAGAGAGGGACAGACTACAACTAGATCTGGACAGGTTACAGGGGTGGGCAGATGAGAACAGGATGGGTTTCAATACTGACAAGTGCAAGGTACCGCACCTAGGGAGGAAGAACCAGCAGCATACCTACAGTCTGGGGAACTCCCTTCTCATCAGCACAGAGGCAGAAAAGGATCTTGGAGTCACTACTGATTCCAAAATGAACATGGGCCACCAATGCGAGGACGCAGTCAGGAAAGCTAACCGCACCTTGTCATGGATCCACAGATGCATCACGAGCAGGTCCAAGGAGGTGATCCTCCCCCACTATACTCCAACTGCGGCCTGACCCAGGTCACAGTTGGAGTACTGTGTCCAGTTCTGGGCGCCGCACTTCAGGAGGGATGTGGACAGCATCAAGAGGGTCCAGAGGTGGGCCACTCGCATGATCAGGGGGCAGCAGGGCAGGCACTACGAGGAGAGGCTACAGGACCTGAACCTGTTCAGCCTCCACAAGAGAAGGCTGACAGGGGATCTTGGAGGCATCTATAAACTTGCCAAGGGGGACCAGCAGGCAATGGGAGAGCACTACCAGAAGGAATAATGGCCATAAGTTGACTGAGAGTAGATTCAGGCTAGATATCAGGAGGCACTACTTCACAGTCAGGGCGGCTAGGATCTGGAATCAACTTCCAAGGGAAGTGGTGCTTGCTCCTACCCTGGGGGTCTTCAAAAGGAGGCTAGACAACCACCTAGCTGGGGTTGTTTGACCCCAGCATTCATCTGCTCAGGTCTCTTCTGACCCTACCAACTATGAAACTGAGAAACTTTCATTGTAGCTCGCATTTCAAATGGGATGAACAATCAAATACAGCAGTTTGGTTACACCTATATCAATCTAATTACACAAGAAATCCTCAATATTTTAGAAAATAATTTTTTTATTATAGTAGGTATCCATTTCTATTATTATTTAAAAACTTATCTGTATGAATCCATTAATGTATTTCAATCCATATCTTTTACTGAAAACACTAAAACCACAGACAGACAAAAGAATCCATGTAGTGTAGAGTTCTCATGGTAGCTAAAGTCCCACTAAACCACCTTATTATAATCATCTTCAGCTCAGACACATTTGAAGCTTTTAAAACCTTTCCTATTGATTACAAAAGCTTATTTTTATACATGTGCATCATTTTAATTTAAGCCTTACTCAATAACTGATTTACTTAATATACTACAGCAACATCTGCATTAAGGATGTGTTCATATTGCCCATGCTATAGTTTTAATGACTGCTTTCAATGTCTCAACATACAAACTCCACCATGGTTTTTTTAAGTACAAAATAAATAAACAGGAAAGTTACATTTTTGGTCTCCTGTCCTGGGTAGATGAATAACACTTTCAGAACTAATTGCATCTTCCCCCTTTTTCCGTTAAAACTGCATCTGTAAATAAGTTTTTGTAACATCTGTTTTACAAATGACTAGAAATTTGCTCCAGAAAAGAAGTGCATCTTGAAAGGACCCAGATTTCTCCACCAAACAGACCATAATAAAGTCCTGCAACTAGTCCCACAAAGCTTTATCATTCATATCAAATTAATACAAGTATATATGGAATTCTTGATTTTTCTATCACTTCAATACTAACTTAAAAGGTTGGGGAAGTAGTGAGCAAAACTTTCAATTAATTTATGTTCAGACATTTCCAAATAAAATACTTCTGTAGACTGAGAACTATAAGACTCCATTATTTATAATAGGCCACAAAATAGTAAAAAAAATTATAAAGGAAGTGTAGACATATTATATCAATAGTAAGGAAATTACTTGGAAGCATCATGATAAAGTGGAGAGAGAAGGGAAATCATTTTCATCAGCTTGTATCAAGAGTAGGGTGATAGATAAATAAATACATGCATTTGAGGAATTTACCTCAAAAATAAATATACTGAGTGTTATGTGTAGAACTTAAAATTTTCACAAAGCATTTGAAAAGGTTTCATTATGATAATTATAATAAAATATAAAATCAACGGTCAATTTAAAAACACAAGGGGCTGATATTGATCACTTTTCTTGCTTGAATTTACATTACTCAAAGTAAAAACATTTATTGGGGACCTAAATTTATAACATGCAAATAATCTGGAGGAATATCAAAAGGCAAGACAGAAAAAATCTAAGATAAAAAACAGCCAAACATAAAAATGAGCAACCAGATTCAGAGATACTTGGAGTTCTTTACAAGACTGACATAGTAACAGAAAACTGCAATTCATCATGGAGAAATGCTTTACAACTTAGATTCCATGAACCATAGAGGAACATATACTTAATTTAAACATCCATGCAGTCTACTACAAGAAAGTGATTTAGATGTTATGACAGGGGAAAAAAAGGCCATCTAGCTTTCAACACAACAGTATAGCTACATCCTAATATATACATATATATATACATACACACACACACACACACACACACACACACATATATATATATATATGCATAAAGTATATGAAGTAAAAGAGCAAACAGAATTACTGGAATGCATAAGGGAGACTAGAAAAAGGTACCATAAGGCACTATTTAGAATTTGACTAAACTGATGTGATCACTTCTGATCAAATCTGTCACGCAATCAGAAACTGGAGAAAGAAAAAGACCTAAAGAGATCACATCTAACACATACCCCTATCAATACAGTGCGATTCCTTTTATAGATTCTCCAGTGCTTTGCCAGCCTTTGGATCCAAGTCCAGAAATAATTAATACTTCACATAGTGCCCATAAATTCAGCTGGCTTATGACTGGTAATAAGCACAACACCTGGATGTAATGGTTTGTTGCGTAAGCCCTTAAAGTGCAAGTCTATTCTGAAAAATGACTTGGTAAAAATGGCAAATGTGGGATTTCATGCTTACTGTTTTAACGATTCCAGATCAAGTCTGCTCTGTTTACCAGGATGGTGAGACTGCTGGCTCTGCAAACTCATGCTGGAATCTAAAAGGTAGGCTGGCAGTGTCACATGTCACCAACAATAAAGGATTCTTCATGTGGAGCCTACTTAATACTACCACTGATGATGCATGCACTAGAAGAAAATCCAGCTCACTTTTGGCCATGCTAGCAGGGGGTGAATGTTTAAGTGAATTCAATAGATATGACTGAATACAAACAGGGAGCAGGTCTAGGAGGAGCCATTTTTTTTAGTCTTTTTCAGAAGAATCCTAACTACTGAAGAGACTAACGTGGGGAAATCAGGATAATTTTTAGCTTATGTTTATTTTTTAATCAAGAAAGACTGAAGATGTTGAGCTTTTTCTTCAGCAGG
>NW_005842171.1:89066-105614 GCF_000455745.1 Alligator sinensis
TGTTCAGAGTTATGAAGGGGTTTGATAAAGTGGATGAGGAAAAAATGGTCATAGCTCCTACTTTTTTACCTGCAACAGGTGTCAACTGCTGATTGAGCATTCCCATTGGTGTTGGTGGCGGCACCACCCCCATAAGAGCCCCGACAGGAGTGCCTGCCCGGGGGGAGGAATTCTGCTGCTGTTGCTGTGCTGCTCGCTCTCTCTCCTGCTGCTCAGCAACTTTAGCTGCCCGCTCTGTAAAAGCATTTTAGATTTTCAGTTCTGTTTTGTAACCCAGAATTTCAAAATATTATCTGTTCATTAAAAAGGACTAGTAAAACACTGGCATAGTTTAGTCTAATATAAATAGAACAGATTATTTTTCTTATACAGCATAAAATTTGATTTCATTTGGCTCCAGCTAAGACTTTTAGAGAACCTATCATGAAAAATATTCCACAAAGTTTTAATGTGAAGTTTTGTTTAATTATTTTTTTAAAGTCAAAGAACAGATTTGATCATAAAACCAGTGTTACCAACATGATAGCAGCAGTCCAGCACTAGGCCTAGTCCACGCTAAGAAAACTTTGCAAAATGTTCCCACTTTTGATACCACTGGTTCTCCCAGACCAATGGTAGCAATATTGGGACCTTTTGAGTGTGTGTGACACCTGCTGCTCACAGTTTCAGCTCTGCAACAGTTACACTTGTCCAAAGTAAGATAAGCATTTAAAATACAAATGGCAGTGGTCCATTTATGCTAGGGCTCCCAAAATTGCTACTAATGGTGAAGCTGAAACAGCAGTGGCAAAGGTGGGAAATATTTGCAAAATGTCCCCAGTGTAGACAGGTCCTTAGTGTTTAGAACATAACAAGCAGCAGTTTGATGGATCAAAAAATACTTCCTCTGCCTCTCATTTTTCTTCTATCCCCATTTTGGTACCCATACAGTTACTGCTTTTTAAATTTTTATTGACAGATGTCTAACTCAAATTGTGCTGCTCTGTGGAAGCATGTGTGTCTTTAGTATTGTGCATCTGATTAATATCTACATCAAGTTTTCTCACTGCTACTGTAAGAATAAAAGCTCTACCGGACAGGAATATGACCTGAAGAAAATTTGATGTGGGAAAAAGGGGTATTCCAAACATCCACTCAAGGTGATATTTTCTGCATGCATCTTACTGATTTGTTCTCTGAGTGTTATATCCTACTGAAGCAATGAGAAGCAACGGAGAATAAAAGAATGTAGCATATGCTTTTATTGATTTTAACAGAGAATACAGACCTAAACATTTTCTTGATTTGGCAAAAGATGAAAATTATTACTAAAAAGGAATAAAGGCTCTCTATTAAATGAGATCAAGAAGTTCAGAAATGGAATTAAATAAGATGCTAAATATTTGCTTTTACCAGCACAGAATTCCAAAAGTCTATGATATAATTATCTCTCATCAATTTGTGCAACCTCAGAATAGCACAGTGAAAGACCAGTTTCATCCTTTTAGGCATTTCCTTCCTTGTTTTCACCATCAGGAAGGGGATGACGGCGCACTGCAACTTCTAAATTTAATATAGGCACCCTATGTGACTGAGCACAGAAGCCACAAAACAGTTGAAGGGAATTCCTGAAGTAGGAAAGAGAACACTTCACTCTTCAGAGTAAAGCAAGTACTTAGGGAAGAAAATAGGAGAAGCTGTTGCGATTTCTCCTTTAGGTTTGGCCAGTTAAAAAACAGTCAGAAAAGAAAAAGCCTCTTAAGACACTCTGCAGACCACACTTTGGAATGCTGAGCCTCAGAGTAAGACGGTGATCCAGCTAATATAAAGCAATACTTCAGCAATAACTCTAGCCTACAATCTGTCTGTTGATGTCACAAGTGGTGCAGACCTCCCAGATGAAACTGAAAACATTGATTGCAAGAGCAGTGCAATAATGGTGGGCAAACTTAGAATTCAGTTTAGAGAATTCACCTTAATAAATAGTGAATCCAATCCTAAATCCTTTAGACTAGGCTTTTAAATCATTGGAATGATCTATCCAACATGCTTAACAAAGTAGGATGTAGTCTCTCTGCTCTGAACTTAGCTTTTTCTTATAATGGAAACTTGCCTCATTTGTTGTACATATTTATTAGTCTTTATAATATATCTAAGCTAACCAAGGGTGCATGTGCAATGCAGTCTATTTTTGCTTGAATATTGTTAAAATTGTATTACATATTGCACATGTTCAAAATGCAAAATTTTCAGAGGGTCAAATTCAGCAAAACCAAAACCAATTTTCACCAGAATACTGAAAGACACTTCTCACTGAGGTCTCAAATTACGCCATATTTCAACTTCCTACTCTCCACTGTAATGTCCACACTAGACCATAAATGTTATTTTCACATTATAGCTCCCACACTCCCGCATAAAATACATTTCAGGTGTGCCCTGAGCTCCAAGCCCAATCCCCACCTCCCCTCAAAATATGGGGGGGAGACGCAAGCCAAGGGCAGACCAAGCCTAATAAATTTCAGCCTGAAAACTGAAAGCTCTATGAAGTTATAAGCAAGTTTATGTGGGTGTTTAGGAGAGTCCCTGAGGGGGGGGCGGGGGGGAGGAGGGGAAGAGGGGAAAGAATTAAAATGGAAGCACTTAGGCAAACTTGGATGGACACTGCTGCTACCACTATGATACACTAGCACAGTGGTTCTCAAACTTTTTTTCCCGCGGGCCTCTTGAAAAATTCCCGAGGGTCTCGGCAGACCACTTAAACTTTTTTTTTGTTCTACAAATCAAAGCACACAACTCATATTTTAATACCAGTAGTCTTACCTTATGAGTACAGATATTTTCGATTATTCCGCAACCTTTCTGCGGACCACCTGAACGGAGCTCGCAGACCAGCAGTGGTCCACGGGCCAGAGTTTGAGAACCTCTGCACTAGCATATTCCACTGGAAAAACAACTAACTCAAACAATCTTCTCCAGAAGGTTTTAAATATGCACTAGCTATCCTACTGTTCTCCAGAGGTAGGACATAAGGAAAAACCTGACATTAATCATGCCATGCAAATGGATAGTGATGTATACACAAACTACAATATAAGAAGGGGGAAAAAAATCACTTTTGGTACTTTCACAAACACAGCATTATCATTTCCTTTATGTAGTTTGCAACAGAAAATCTGTAGCTGACAAGTGGAGCCTTGTTACCCTCTAACATTGCAAAAAGGCATTATTACCAATCCAAGGAGGACGGATAGTGACAACATGCAAACTTCCAGTATGAAAACCAAAGCCGCTTTTAAATTATGAGCATGCAAAAGAGTCACCAAAAGTCAAACACAAACAAAACCAACCAACAAAAAAAATAACAGAAAAAAAACACTATTCAAAAGATAGCAAACATAACTTAAATAGTCAAGTAGTATTTTTTCTAGGGCTGAAACCTTTCCAAGTTATGTATTGTATTAAAAACAGTGCAATAATACTCTGAAAACTAAGCTTTATAATGGAAAGGCTGAAATGATCAACTATAGCAGCAACAGTGAGTTTCAACAGAGCAGTTCCAAGTGAAGATTTATCTGCACCCAGGTGGAAATTTCTTGCAGCACATTACATGAATTTGACCAAAAGTCAAGACATATGGTCAATGTTGGGTAAGAAGGGAAGAAAGAAACAAAAGAAAGAAGAAATGTGTCTTTTGGAGCATTTTCTGAGTTCAAGGGTATAGAATATATCAATCCAAAAATCAATTACAACTAGTGGCTAATGCTGAGAGTCAAATGACTATTTCCCAAGCAGTATAATGGATTCTGTATCCTATATTTTTATTCTACTACTCTTATTTTGATGAAATTTTGCATTAGCCTTATTTAAATTAGTCAAAGGACTCCTTTGTTACATGTACTATTTTATGCCTTTTTACTTCCTTCCCTATACTCTGAACAGTTTCCTACTTCTGGTCCACATAGTTATATGGCCTTCTTTCTTCCCATCTTTCTATACAGGCTTCCTCCCATCTCATCAATTATCTTCATGCCCACTTACTCCTGAATTGTTTCCGTTTTGTTTGTCTGGGTAAAACTGAAATTTATTTGCAACACATTTCTCAATTAACACATTCATATATTGTACTACATAATTAGATGCATGTTCAATTTCATTGTGAATATTCCTTAATATAAACATCTATTTAAATATTTGCACAGAAATTGTTACAAAGAAGTCATCTTCCTTTAATAGTGAAACCTGTTATTTGAATAAAATTACTGAATCTCTTTGGAAAGGAAAAAAGTAATCAGGAAAGAGTATATATCATTTCTCATTTACCTTCATATTCTGCTTTCTTGGTTGCTTCCAAGTTTCTCCATTCAGTTCCTACGAGCCTGCTGAGCTCTCCAAAAGAGTAATCTGGGTGCTGAGCTTTAATCACAGCTCTCATCTCACTGCTAAATAGGATGTAACCACTCATGTTGATCTTCCTTTTCGATCCCTCCTTCTTGGCACTTCCTTTAACAGACTTGGGAGTGGACTGTGAGAAAAAGTGATTATGACCACAAGTGTACAACCAGAACTTCAAGGCACAAAAGCCTTAGTTGTATAAAGCATAACTAAAAAACCTTCATATGACTACTGGGTTTCAAGAATATTTGTTCAACAGCTGTTTTTCCTTGCAGCATGTAAAGAGAGGCTGGGTCTCACAAAGAGTGATCACTTTATGAGAAATACACGTGTGTAAGATATAGAAAAAATACATTCCATTGGCTTTTAGCCTTTCCATACACAAGACTGACCTCATAATTGAAATGTGGGAAGATTCTGTGTGAGAGAACAAAAAGTGTGTGGCATTAGCCAACATCATTCCAGACTGAGCAAGAAGACTTTCTAAACCATGCCCTGTGACCAAGCAAGCCAATTAGGAAAGCCAAAAACATAAGATAAAAGAACAAACCTCATTTTTCTACATCTTGGATTTCTTAAAGAATACTACTGACTATTAACTAGCTCAGTCAATATAAAAACACACAAGTATTGCTGTGCTATCATTTGCATCCTGCTGTATTCCCTTTTGACTTGCAGACTACAGTTATTTTCCTGTAACTCTAAAAAGAACATTTTTCTCCTTAAAAAAAGTAAAACAGACCCTACTAAGCAGATTTTTAAAAATGAAACACATATTGTTTACTTGGGCTCTTCAAACATCAACAAGTCCCATGTCATTTAAAGCCAAGTTGCCAATTTAGTGAATGTACAAAGTAAGCCCAACAATAAATTCTTCTCTTGACGCCAAACACTTTTGTGTGCGTGTACTGAGATAATTACACCCTTTAGCTTGCTTGCTTTTTCTGCACCCAAATTATTATGAAGTTTCAATCAATCAGTCCAAACGACATTAAAAACTCTTTCAATTGATATCCATCCATTTGAAAAGGACTGGAGAACTTTCATAACATTACAATAACCTTCAAGATTCAATATACCCAACTTCCATGTTTTCATATCCATAATTTTCATCCCTTTGAATACAACAATGTAACTAAATCCTTCTGTCACAGATTTTTGTCAGAAAACTACACCTTCAAGTGAGAAGAAATAAGCTAATGATTAAATATCAGTATTAATTTTTCAGCCTTTTCTTCCTATTAAAGCCAATATGACTGACCCCTATTGCAGATCAGTTGCATTTGCTACTCAACATTTTTCCATCTGTATCTTTGTTTTATGTCTCTAGCTCTTTGCTCTTAATTTGATCAAGCCAGACTTTCACTAAAATTGAAAAAAAAGGTACAGTAACCTCCCTTTTCAATTTGTCGAGACACTCTAACACCACTTTCGGTTATCTTGATTAGTTTACTGCCTGTCTATAGATTTCTTTCCTTATTATATATAATGCTTTCTATGTTTTGAGTGGAATCCTAATGTGCACAATTCAGCATGCTTAAGGCAGGTGGGCATAAATATACCCAAATATAGTTTCCTGTAAATTTCCTTCACATTTGAATGAGATATACATCCTTTTTCCAATGAACTAATTACGGGGGTGAAGTTAATTATGAAAGAATGTCTCTGTAGATTTGGAACTATGCTACATGTTAATTATTTTTCAGTGAGGTCTAGATAATGCCCTCAAAACCAAATCAGATAAAATATTCTGTAATTTACTTTTCAGACACAAGCAGTACCTCTGCACCCTCTGAAAGTGCTTATAAACCATGAGATTATCATCATGTTTAATCAATCGGAATACATTAAAATTAATATGGATTCCTTTTGCTTTTCCTTAAAATGTAATTCTTCCTTCAATTAAAAAAAATATGAATGTGTATGCTTAAATTCAACTATAGGTTAATATAACAGGATGGACAGTTTAATTTATGTAAATTGTTCATCTCTGCTACACTGAAGGCAAAATTAGGATGTAATGTTCTTACCAAACTTGGTCTTTTCCTTTCCATTGTCTCCGGTACTGACTAATCACTGTACTACTTTTCCAAACATCTCTTAAAATTTCATTATTTACCTCCTTTCGGCAGAATTATGGTAGGTGGAGATTAGCTAAACACAAAGTTGCAAAGGAGGGCAGAGTATGCTCAGAGTGAAAACTGAATAAAGTTTGAGAACGTCATTAGTTTCTGCAAATCCCTACTTGAACTGTCTTCTGCAGCTGCAGTGCCTGCCATTTCAGCTCTGCCCCACAGTTTCTCTATCAAAAGCCACATGACTCAGAGAAGGAAGGTATGTTAGTGCTCCCAGATTTCAGGGCATTTTTGGGGCTGCTCCAGGGGGATGCAGGAGTGGCTTTGCCTCAGCTGAGTTCCATTTTATCCCCAGCAAGCTAAATACCTCAGTATCTGTTTGAACTACTTTCTGCTGTTGCCAAGATCTTGATAATATTCACATGTTGGGTTCAGAGAAATAATTTTTCTATTACTTTAGACCAGGGCTGTGCAACAGGCAGCCTGTGAGCAGTTAGTATGCGGCCCATGGGTCTCTGCACTCATCTCACATCGCTGCACAGCAGGAAAGAGGGCCTAGGGAGGGCCATGCACTGCTGGCACTGCCCATGAAGTGGAGGGCAGGTGGCTGCACACTACTTGTGCAGCCCATGGCTGCAGGAGTAGCAAGATTCTGGAAGCTTACTCCCGCTGAGTATGGCCTTTATGGTGTGTGACTCCCAGCCACACCGAAGTTGGATAGCACAAGTTAGCTCAATTTCCTATTGCGTCCTTCAAATTTTATACTTACATTTATAAGCTACTAACCACTAATAATCTTTCTGTAGTGCTGAGAAGCAGCTTTCACATTGACTAGCGTTAAGATTTAAAAAAAAAATCAAAGGGACAAATGATTAAAAAAATTAAATCGCTATTGTGAGATTTCAAAAAATATTTGCAATTAATCGCAATTTTAATCACAGTTAAACAATAGTCAGCACCTCACTACCCAACAGCCTGCAGCCTGTGCACCCTGCAGCTCCTCCCTACCACTACTAACAGCACACAGCCCCAGCTTGGACCCCGGTCTGCCCTGTGCCCACTCCAGACTCACCCCGGCCAGAGTGGACCAGCCAGAACCCGTGTGGATAGCCCCAACTATGGCTCGCCCCATGCCTACTCCAGACTCACCTGCCCAAGCTGATCAGCAGCAGTGGCCAAGCAGAAGCGGCTGCTCAATGTGGAGGAAAAGCAGCCCCTCCCCCTCACCACTGCTGGGCCTTTCTTGCTGCAGCCGCGGGGAGCCTATGACTGGGCTGGCCTGTGTCTACTCTGCACTGACACCACTTCCCCACTGGGCAGCCCGGAGGTGGCAGTGACAGCAGCAGAGAGGAGCCACAGGACAGCCCAGGTGCGGGCTCTGGGCAGCTGCAGCAAGGCGGCCCTGATAGTGGTGAAGACGACAGGCCTCTTTTCCCTGTGCCGAGTAGCAGCTTCTGCCCAGCTGCTGCCACGGCTCAGCATTGGCAGGTATGTCTGGAACAGGCACGGGGTGGGCGGGGGCAGGGCTGTGCACATGGCTGGTCTGGCGTTGGTCTGCTCCACTGGTCAAAATGATGTGCACGATTAATGCAATTAACAAAATAAAGCGTTTATTTGTTTTTGCATTAACAGTGTAAATTAACTGTGACTGACAGCCCTAAAAAAAAAAAAAAAAAAAAAAAGGAAAAAAAAGCAAAACCTAGCAAATTCAAGACTGAAAAGTACGATGATTGACATAACTTTAGTATGTATCAAATGCCCTGACTATCTTACAGAAGTTTTAGGAACAAATAAATCAGAATTGAATTTTACATTATCCAGTGACAGATGACTCAATTTACAAGCCACATCTTTTCCTCCAGCTTATAAGAACTGACATACTGGGTCAGAACAATGGTCCATCTAGCCCAGTAGCCTGTCTCCAACAATGGCAGGAGTGGATGCTTTAGAGGGAGATCACAGGAACAGGCTATGACACCATACACTCCCCCCAGGTCACTGACTGGTGTCTGGGGGGGGGCACGTGCCCCCGACTCAAGAGGCACCAGACATGCATGCAAATTAAAATTAAAACCTAACAACCTAAATTTTGAAAAATGACTATTGATTTTTAGTGTCCAATTTGAGTGAATTTAAAATTCTTGTTTATTTCCAAGGAGGTAGTGATCAACATTTTCTGAAAATGTATCAAATTGAGCAGGGGAAAAAAAAAAAATACTCCCCCATCCCCAAATTACTAATCACTTCTGAAAATATTCCACTGTGTCAAAAAAACTACTGTGATAGGTAACATTTTATAGTCTAAAAGTGTTTTTAATAATCATCTCATTGACTGTTGAGCTAAACTATAGTATAATTCCATGAATGTTTATTTTTGTTTTCTTGATTGTTTTGTTAGGGGAGGAAGGGAGAATACGGAATGGCATATTATAAAATTTTGCAAGTGCATCTTTACCTGTGGTGGAGTGTATGGCATTATATCCAATTCACTAGCCAGTGGAGTCTGAAGTTGAGGCATAGAAGGTGCTTCAGAGATGTCACCTTCTTCATCTCCCATCTCTTCAATATCCTCATCACCCCCTTCCAACTCAGCAAATTTTGCTTCTAGCTGCTGAATCTTTCTCTCCAGTAGTGGAGATGGCTCCTTCTGTGGAACTATGGGTTTTCTGAGAGGAGAATAGAGAGATTACAATTACATCTTTGCCTGCATGAGAAGCCATTTTTAACCCTTATTTGGAGACAAGCCACATAATACATATGCAAAACTGATATAACATGGAACCCAAGAACACTGTAACAGTCCCATTTTGGTTCCATCCACCCCTCCAAGTAGCAAGTCAGTGTGGTTACACTTTAAATATCCTGTCTTTACTACATCAAAACACTAGCTATTACAGGGAGTCCTCGATTTACATTTTGAGTTACGTTTCGCATTTACAACATTTATAAATTGACACCCTGTTTCAAATTTATGACGTCAGTTTCAACTTTACGCTTGATCTGATGCGATGCCACACTAGTGAACAAGTTCAAGACTCCAGAAAAACCTGCAGCCAAGACTCCTGAGAAGACTCCAGCCAAGAACCCTTCAAAAAGTCCAACCAAGAGCCCTTCAAAAAGTCCAGCAAAGTCACCTCAAAGAAGTCCTTCCAAATCAATATGATTGTTATTTACAGTATAAATACATTAAATGTAGCTATATTACACATCTATAATTGATTGAGTACAAACCTTTTGGTTATTTTTGGTGAAAACAGGGTATTGAGCCTTGGTTCAGGAACCAATCCCCCATTTATAACATTGCTTCCTATGGGAAAATTGGTTCCGAGTTGCAACGTTTTGACTTAAGACACGGTTTTCAGGAACCAATTGTGTTGTAAGTCTGAGGACTGCCTGTATTTTGTTTTTTTATTTGCAATAGAACAGGGGCATTCTAGGCTATCTGGAATCATATGGACACTTTTCTAAGAGACTGTTAAGAAAAATATTATCAGGACAGAAATTATTTCCTATCCCATGATGCAGTATGGAAATAACGATGGCTAAAGACCTCCCACTTTTCAGTGTTTTCATAGTCAGTGTTCAGCAGAAAATGCTCATATATCTGATGCGACAGTCAAGCCACTTTGTTCAATTTAGTTTTATGGATGGAAGGCTCTTATTTTTACTTGTAGATTAGGATGAAAAGGATTTAAGAACGGAAGACTTGTTTCTGCATAATCTTTATTAAGGTAAGCATTTGTTTAGCATTAGAAATTTTAAAACAGGTATTTTGTTAGCATTTTTCTTGGGAATCAGTTACACCAGAGAATATACTTATTATTAACATCTATCAATATGGGGGCAATTAGCTATCATCTCTGAGAGCCTAAGCATGACAGGTGACCCTTTGTTATTTACGATTATGCCAAAAGGACTGTCCACTTGAGAGCATAACAGCTTTTTTAAAAGCCTGGTGTGAAAACTAGATATCCATGGATATGAAAAAAGTGAAATGGGAGGTAGAAGTTGAGGCCACCTGGGTTTTTTCCACGCAGGTTTTAAGTATTTGTAATTGGTCTGATTTGATATTCTATTGCAGTTATATTTTTTTTATTTTACAGAAAAATAGAATGTAACCCCTGTCATATTTTACCTAAAATAGTAAATTTCATCATCTACTACTTTTGCAGAAAGCGAAAACCTCTTAAGCCCTTTAAATTTCTTCATCTGCTTGTCACTCTCATTATAGCGACTCTCACAAAGAAAAACATCATTTTCAGAGATCTCTGTTGGTCGACAGGAAAGGAAGTCCTTAAAAGATAACACAGCACACTTTCCTACAAAGATAAAAAGAAACTGATAAGCAAGTGTCCTGTATTCATAACTCCAACAAAGTTTTTCACAAAACATAGTGCTTTATTATACTCAACAAATTATGCCGATTAATTATCCATTGCTCACAGTCTATCAGAAAATGGATTCCTACCAAATTAACCCAACCAAGTTTTTTTTAATGTGAGATAGACATGAACATTTGTAAAAAAAACAAAAGAACTCTTCACTCCCACCTTGCCAAAAAGGACAGTTTTCATTGAAAAACATTTCTTACCCCCAAACAGCAAAACACATATTTTAAAAAAAATCTAAACATTAGAAAGTATAGAAGTGAGTAGATAATCTCACAAGTTCTATACTGTCATGATGTTTAAATCATTCATTTTTCAACTTAATTTAATGTGACATCCCAAATGCTGAAAAGCAAAAATAAGGTACCACGAGTAAAAAAAGTACAATTTGGTTTTTAAAGTATTCAGTTCCAACTACCTTTTAGTACAGCCAAGTCTTATCTGATAAATTAGACTGGAATGACATGTCTGTGGATTTCACAGAATTCTTTGATTTCTGGTTATGGTGGATGGGTGTTAGAGTAAAAGTAACGTGCAATAGTGGGAAAGCTTTATAAAAGGAAAGGGTCTTTCAGAAAGCATTAAAGATGGTCAGCCATGTAGTACACAACAATGAATTTGGATAACTTTCTTTCCCATCCTAAAAACAAGGCCACACAGCTATTGTTCTCTCTCATTTTAAAATGTAAGAGTTAGGAAAAAAGTTAATCAACTGGACTTCAAATTGTAAATAACTACCCAGGATGCATGTCATAGGACAGGTCTCTTCTAGGTTACTCAAAAACACTTCCTTCTTGTAGAACATTTTAGTTGGTTCATGTTCAGTTTCTTCGGGATGTATGAAGATTGGACCAAAAAAATATGCAGCTCCATCCCGTACCCACATCTTTTCAATTCTAAAAGGATAGACAAGTAATTGATAGAGAAGTAAACACACTTGTGTTCTAAATAAAATAACTGCACACAATAGGTTGTTATGAAAAGCTATTAAAAGAGAATGATTAAAAGAAGTAAAAGAGCTAACTTGGTCAACATAAATAATTCTCATTTTTTGTCATTTATTATCATTGCATATTTGTCACTACTGGCTCTATTTGAAGCTTACAGCAGACTGTGCTAACCAAACAATAGTTTGACATTGAACTAATTATTTTGTGACTGAGGATAGGTAGCACAAGAATAAGTTGGTTCATGTTTCCCTGTTCTTTGGAATCTATAAAAGTAGACATAATAGTTTTCTTCATTAACAAATTTTTCACCACCATTTTTAAAATACAAGAGAAAATATACATACCTTCCCACCCGAGGCCGCACCAAGCCATGTGATTTTATAAAGACACAATCGCCAACCTTAAGCCACATATCATTATAACAGAGCTGTTCAAAGTAGTGGCAACCAGGTTCTCCATTTGACATTTCCACTGGAACATCTTCTTTCTCCTACATAAAAGCATGCATTTAAAAACTAGTAAAGTAAAAAGGAGCTGGGGGTAGCAAAAGTGAAACACACTTTATTCAATGTATTTTTTTAAACTGATAATAAATGTAAAATTAAACATGTATAAACACACACATTAAGCCCTGAATTCTGAAAACTAAAAGGTAAGACCAATACTGCTCTCAGTTCAAGTTCTTCACCTTATAATTTTTTTAAAAGATGACGCTTTTCAGGATGGTAATCCAGAGCCATTTTGTTGGTTTATCGATAGAAAAGTTTTTAACTAGTATAGCAAAACTACAATGCATCTAAGTTTTTTGTTTTTTTTTTAAGCATAACATCATATGGTAAGTAATCAGGTATTATTGGTAAAGACAATCATGCCTTCAATACAAAAATATCATCATTCAGTGTATTATAAATTTCATAGTTTGCCCTATTTAATCCTGGAACCTGTATGAAAGATTCATGTCATGATCCACTAAAATGTCAACTGAGGATTGTTCAGCTCACAGTAGATGCTCAACATGAGCACCTGCTTAAATGTTCAGATTTTTAATAAAATATTTTATCATGGGCTAAAGGCAAATCAGAACATAGGCCTCTAGCGTCTTTTTTGGAGGTCTGTTTGGGGCTGACAGTAATCAGATAGTGCCTATTTTAGTTTGAAATTATATGACCTTTAAAACGTGCATCAGGCACATAAAATAAACATAAATCCTAGGGGCTACATGTCTTAAGGGCTGCACAGGCCACATCAGATGCACAGCACAGCACCTCTTACCACTGCTGCACTCTGCACTCATGGGGTAACCCCCTACCCCACCCCATAGGCACAGTTCTCTGGCCCATGGCCCTGATTCCTCCTGACCACTGGGGTGCAGTCCCAGATTCACCCTCAACAATCTCGGGACAAAGGGAGAAAGTTGAAGAAGGGAGAAGGAGGAGGGAGAGTGAGCCTGAAGACTGACTGCTATTGCAGCTGGAGTGATGGCTGGGGAGCGGAGGAAAGGGGGGCGCAGGAGGCAGCATCCAGGTGAAAGCCCAGGGGCTGTACATTAATCCCTCATGGGAGCGGGAGTTGGACAACCTGCTAGTTGGACACCTTGATCTAAATGACAATGACTGAAGGAGGTTAATCTAAGATCTTCACATTTTATAAAACTTGTGCATGACAGGTTTAAAAAGGGTCAGTGGTCAGCTAATAACTTCAAGGAATAAATCGAGGCTAATACTTAGTTGAATTAAGATTTCAATTATTTTTATGGAAAATGCATGTACACACATTTTATTTTTTAAAACACAAGCATCAAATCTAACAATTTGTTCTTATTTCTTTAGCTTTTTAGAGGCTGTGAAAATCCAGATTATGAATTTCTATATTTTCATCTTTTCTGATCCCAAATCCTCTTTCATTCAATATTGAGCTTATTCTCCACATACCTTTTCAAGATGAAGGATACCATCTCCTACTTTATTATCCTCTAAATTTTCACCGTGTTTTTCTTCATCCACTTTGTCTGTATTAGCAAATACAGAAGCAACACGGACCACAGGCAGAGGTACATCTCGTGGGATAAACCTTACAGAGCTAATGGGCATAGTCCACAATTTAATCTTTTTAAAAGACTTTGTCTTTGCAGAATAACGTGACTCACAGACATAGACATCTTCATCTCTAAAGGTTTCTGGACATAATTTAAAATACTCCTGTGGAATGAAGAGAAGAGATCATTTTAGATCACATATTTTAGCAACATTCCCCCACACAGAATTTAAACCACCAACTCTATGCTTTTTGCTTGCACTTGCTGAAAACAGTATCCCATGAGGTTGCTACAACCTTTGCACTGAGTTTCTTTCTTTTGGTTTGATATCTGAGTTACTAAAATTAAAAATGTGAAAAAACTTTAAGTGTCTTACAAATAATTCAAGTTACCAAATTATCAGCCCAGAGAGTTATAGTATATTTATCTATAAAAATAGGTAAAATTAAAATTACAGGCATGCATGTACTGCAACTCTGCCTTGCAAGGTACCTAAGCTCTGAGCAGATGAGACTACCATTACTTTGAGAAAGAAATATAAATTCCACCCCCATTAAATCTTTGGTGATAACACAAGGATATTAATTAACACCCAACATGGTTAAAGATGTGCTTGTTACATCAACACAATGCCCATAAAAGTCTAGCCCAAGAGAGCTGGTTCATTTTACACAAAAAAGCATTCATAATTATAAGGATCTTCAGTACAACCCATATTGGTGGAATCTAATGGGTGATGTAGAAATGAAAGATTATATATTCATTGCCATACCCCTGAGGCATCCAATCCACCTCCTAACAAAAACTAATATTTGAGGAAAATATATTGAGAGTGTACCTGGGATTTCCCTACCATCCTTACTGGGGGGGAAAAAAAAGAAGCGAGCAACTTAATAATGATTTAATGCATACATGAACATGATTTCTATAGAAAAACTCATACTAAAAAGAGTACAAATTTGTCTCTTTCTCTGTACTGTGGATTAACTACAATGTAAAATACGGAAAAATACCACCAAACGAAAAATATTAATTTTATATAGGTTCTGTTACTATCCTTGAGTCTTAGTTTAATTTGTTAAACTAATTACTTGTTTTGCATTACATTTTAGTCAATTTAATATGTTACCTTAACAAACATGACCACACATTTTCCTAAAATCTTGCTAACAGGAACTTTATTATAATAGTCACTCTTAAAAACTTCTTTTTCCAGAAATTTTCGTGTTGCAAGATGGAACGTTTCATTTGGCCGATAAAACCAACAGCCATATAACCATTTTTCTCCTAAAAAACATAAAAAACAGGATGTATTTTCTACTGAATAAACAAAGGGGATTGTACATTGTGTTAACAGCTGATCAGCTATGTATTAACACATGGCGTATCTAAACCTCACTGATCTGAAACACAACGATGTTCTTCAACTGTTTCAGATCTGTGAAACGTGGGGACATAACAAGTCTACCAACTACCTGCTCTTTGGAATGTTTGACACAACAGAATACAATAGGAATTAGCTTAGTCTTGGGGAATCCAGGGTGCAGTTTATTAATTCTGATTTGGCAGGCTTTGAAAACTATACTCATTGACAGGAAACCTTGAGAGCACCTGGTATTTCAAAATCTGAGAAAGCAGATCTTTGGATGACAGATTTTAATGTACGCATTAAATAATTTATTTCCTATTTTGTCATCACCTTAACTGTGAAAGAGCCAAGCTAGGGCTTCAAAATATTCTTATAAACCATTACAAAGCATTTTATTACTCTAAATCAAAGAAAAAATGTAGGTAGACTGCCTTTCTGTATTGCAATATAAAGTTCTCTCTCTTGGGTCAGCAGTTTCTATGAATATTTTGGAGGCAGACAACTCAGATGACGAAGCTAGAGCAGACGTGTCAAATTCATTTGGCCCTGTGGACTGGATGAGTGTCCCTGAGTCGGTGTGGGGGCCAGACCAGGACCAACCACCCCCTACAGAGCACCCATAGTGCTGAGTCCTGCCCACATCTTGCACATGCCAGCTCCCAAGGCCAGCATGGGGAGCATGCTGCCCATGGCGCATACGCTGGATTTGGTGCTGCAGGTAGCATGGAGTGGGGGGGGGCAGGGAGAGGGGGGTCAGTCTGGGGCACCACGCTCCAACCGATGCCCTGAACTTGCTGTGCTGCATGCAGCACTGGACCCAGCCCACGTACCATAGGTAGCACACACCCAGTGTCAGCCCCCAGCAGCCATGTGCACAGTAAGCCCCAGGGCTAGAGGGTCTAGCACATGATGCACAGTGCTAGACTGGCTGCATACCATGAACATGATACAGGGAGTCAACATGGGGTGCATGTTCTATGCCAGGGGTAGGCAACATTCTTTTGCTGGAGTGCTGAAGAAACTACAGTGTCTACCCTGAAAGGTGCCAGAGTGCCGGCATATCAGAAAAAAAAAAAAAAAAAAAAAAAAAAAAAAGAGGGGGTAGGAGTACAAAGCAGTATATACACTGCATATTAATGTTATAAGGTCTCTCTCTATATATAATTAAACTATTGTTGTATGTAAAGTAAATACTGGGGCCAGGGCGCCAGCAGCGCGGGGCCGAGGCCAGGGGCCGTGCGCAGTGTGGGGCCGAGGCCAGGGGCCGTGCGCAGCGCGGGGCCGAGGCCAGGGGCCGTGGGCAGCATGGGGCCGAGGCCAGGGGCTGGGCCATGGGCAGCATGGGGCTGGGGCCAGG
>NW_005842171.1:105624-109021 GCF_000455745.1 Alligator sinensis
GTGCTGGCCCGGGCCGGGCCTGCCAGCAGCACGTGGGTGGGCCCTCTGGCAGCGCCGGAATGGGCCTGGGCCCCAGCCTCATTCCAGCACTGGCGACAGCCCCAGACTGGGGGTGGCACTGGGCTGGGGTGGGTGGGGGCAGTGGTGCCGGCTGGGGCCAGGCCCTCCGGCACCATGTGGCCAGGGTCAGGCCCGGGGCCCACGCTGGCAGCGGTACTGACTGGGGCTGGGCCCATCCACAGCATGCCCGGGCCCGGGGTCAGCCACAGTGGTGGTGCTGGCTGGGGCCTGCAGGCGGCATGTGGCTGGGAGAGTGGGGCTGGGGCCAGGCCCGTCGGGGTGCTGATGACCCCCGGCCACAGCCGAGGCTGGGGGTGGTGCAGGGCTAGGGTTGGGGCTGGGGGCTCTTACCTGGCTGGGGTCAGTGGCGCAGTCAGGTTGTTCTGGGGCTGGGGTTGGAGGCAGCACAAGGCTGTTCCCGGGCAGCCACGTGCTGCTCAATCTGGGCATGCCTCTTCCCACCCCAAGCAGCCTGCATGCCAATAAAAACCATGCCGTGTGCCACCTTTGGCACGCGTACCATAGGTTGCCGACCCCTGTTCTATGCTAACTGGTCCTGTGTTCCATCTCCAGGTCTGCCAGCCCCCTGTGTCAAGTGCAGCACGCACAGCCTGCACTGGTCCTGGGTCTTACTATGTGCCAGCCCTCAGGGCTGGCCCAGGGCATGTGCTGGCTGTGGCATGTGGGCTAGACATGGCACTGCATGTGGTACAGGGGGTCTAGGGTGTGGGCTACATTGCAGCACCCTGGACCATGTCACTGTACTGCCCACAGTGTGCCCAGTTAGGTCTAGTTCGTGTGTTGCATGCAGAGTGTGGGGTTGGGGCCAGTTCAGCAACTCACAGGCCAGATCATTTGGCTCTATGGGACAAATCCAGCCCGCAGGCAATATGTTTGACACCCTGAGCTAGAGAGTCACCCATTTCTGATAAAGGACACCCAGGCACAAATAGGTGAAATTAGTCCTAAATACAGTTTAACTGTAAGCTTGCATAGGGTATGCAGGATTTGACCCCGTTTTGGAATTTAAACCACAGGTTCTGAACACATCTTGTGTTGTGGTGCACTCAAAGCATTCAGCATTGGTTGCATTATCAACAGTGAATACTTTTCCAGGCACAGAAAAGACCCTTTTGTTCTTCCTAGGTTCATTAAAAAGCAGAAGTTGATAGACTTTTAAACGGGCAACGTCAAAACCAAAAACAAGCTTGTTTCATCTGCAGGATGTTCATAACAAGGGAAAAAAGAGGATAGCTGGCACTCAGCAGAATTTTTCCAACATGCAAAACCTTTAAATTGTTTACAAAATAATCACTACACGTATACTTTTGTAAGTGAAAACTAAATACCCAAGTAAGGAAAGCTCAAGCTGGAAGTATTAGCAGGGAACATTTAAAACTTACATTGCCTTGGTTTTTATACAGTAAAGAATTCCTTACCTGCTGAATCTTCCCATAGCCGCTCAATACAGACTATATGAGGTTGTAAATTGGCTTCTGCGGGTTCTACATAGACATAATCCCCAACATGGTACATGCTATTTTTAAAGCTGCAATCCTGGCTGTAGGTCCGATGCAAGCTTGACAGACCAGTTCCTCCAGCAGAATCTTCACTTTTTTCAGCTTCTTATTTCAACATAAGGGAAAATGGAAATCACTAAGTCAAAGCTAAGGAATGAGATATTCCAAAGGCTATCACCTTACTACCACACATCTCTTCTCCTAGAATCCAAGCCGTAGTAACTTTGCCCCCCCTCTACATGTTGCAAGTGTTGCACAATTAACTGGTTAATTAAGCAATTTCCTGGAGATTGGCTACATGTGCAAAGTACTTATAGCAATAAAAATCTCCAACCAGCTATCAAATTAGACCTTGAAAATGTTTTATAGCTGGTTACTATCAAAAACTTTAAATTTGCACGTGTAGCAGGATCTCCCATGAGTCTGGAAGCCCCATCAGCTTTAGGCTCCCAGCCACAGGGGTGACTTTGCCCAGCTGGGACTGAGAGTCCCGCAACTGCTGGGAACTCTCAGCCCCAACAACTGTGGACTCTGGGTCCCAGCAGAGTCCCACAGCTGCAGAAGCTGGGTACCTGCAGCATGCCTTTCGATGCTGGGACCCAGCTGGGTCCTAGAAGGTACAGGGCACAGCTGTGATCTTCCAGCCCCAGTGGTTTCATGCACCCTTAGGGCAGGGAGGTCATTGCAGTGATCTCCCAGCCACAGGGTGTGTGAGGGGTGTTCAGACAGCTGGGAACCCTTCAGCTGAAGGGACTTCCAGCCACAAGAGCTTGCTTCTTTCCAGTGCAGGGGGAGCCCAGACTTCTTCCGCTCTACTCAGCACTGGTGAGACTACAGCTGGAGTACTGTGTCCAGTTTTGGGCACCACACTTTAACAGGGACATGGACAGGCTTAACAGGGACGTGGACAGGCTTAAGAGAGTACAAAGAAAAGCCACCTGTATGATCAGTCTTACACAGCAAGCCATATGAGGAAAGGCTGAGGGATTTGGGACTCTTCAGCCTGAGGAAAAGAAGGCTGAGAGGGGACCTGGTAGCAGTTTACCGCTACACTAGGGGAGTACATCAAGAGCTCAGTGAGTAACTGTTTACCAGGGTACCTGAGGGGAAAACCAGGAATAATGGCCATAAACTCCTGAAAGATCGAGTTCTTCACAGTCAGGGTGTCCAGCCTGTGGAATAAGCTCCCTCCAGAGGTGGTGCAATCACCTACCTTGGAAATCTTTAAGAGGAGACTAGACTGTCACCTTGCTGGGGTCACCTGATCCTCAGTTATCTTTCGTGCTTGGTGCAGGGGGCTGGACCAGATGATCTCCCGAGGTCCCTTCCAGCCCTACAATCTATAAATTCTATGAATTCTAGGACATACCAGGATCCCATTCTGCTAAGTGTCATGCAGACATAATAAGAAAGAAAAAAAGCTTCCCCTACCATTATTCTTTCCAATAGCCAAAGTAAAAATAGCACACCAAACCTGTCCCTGCCATTGGCTTTCAGTTCCCAGCAGAATATTTACTATATTCTATGTTCCACCTATCTTTTCATTCTTGGCTTCTAGTTCCCAGTGGAATGTTTGAGCATGTGCTATGCTCCACCTAAGTTT
This sequence comes from Alligator sinensis, assembly GCF_000455745.1. Classification (NCBI taxonomy): domain Eukaryota; kingdom Metazoa; phylum Chordata; order Crocodylia; family Alligatoridae; genus Alligator; species Alligator sinensis. The sequence goes on from NW_005842171.1 coordinate 108,808, forward strand.
GTTTTTACTGCTTCCAGTGCTGCTGAAGGTGAGTCCCAGATGTTAAGTACGTTTTATTGAGCATTCCCTATAAAGGGAAGAGGAACTCGCTGGTAGTAACGAGCAAGGAAGAGAAGTCTTCTTTCACTACTGAGAGCCACCTGCTTCTTCATAACAGTAACTTGCTGCAGGCAACAAATAAAAATAAGCACTACTGACCTTAGCATTGTAGGGA
>NW_005842171.1:109052-139115 GCF_000455745.1 Alligator sinensis
TGTGTTTTATCACACTGGGGCTGTAAGAGGGCATGGGAGAGGGGCAAGGGGTTTGGAAAGACTGGAATCCATAGGCAATGCACAGGGGGACTCTGGGTGGTGGGTGGGGGGCACGTGCCCCCTCTGACAGCAAACTCTCTGGCTGGTAGGTGGGCATGGAGAACGCTAGTGTTCCCCCTGAAATTGGCTCTGTGCTGCATGCGGAAGTACCTGCACTTCCACCACCGCCGTGACCTATGCTGGAATCACCCTCTTCTCTCACAGTGGCATGATGCCTGTGGCCAACTTTATCCATTCCTCAAAGCTGGACCTAAAGCCGTGAACAGCAGAGAGGCAACAGGGGAACACAGAGACAGAGAAGTTCTTTACAAAGGCCACTCTGTCCAACACAATGCCATAAGCCAGTTTCTTTCCCTCTCAGAGCACCCCCAGCAGGAACTCTGAAGGGCTGGCTTAGAACATCCCCTTAGCTATATTAAAAGCAAGACAGGAGACAGAAGTTGTGTCAAAATACTTTTTTGAACCCTCAGAAAGTTAAAAATTTTCAAACAAGAAATGACAACATTTGATTAGAATAAAGATTTCCAAGTCTGTGAGAACATTAAGCGGCAGGGAAAAAAAAGACATTAAAATATTACATTACTTGATAATGCCCCTGGAGTTAAGCCAGCAACACCTAAACATATTCCAATGAAAAACAGAATAGGTTGACATTTGGCTATAGATATTTTTAATGCAATTTGGAGATATAGCTTATGTACATGCACATGGTTTGAGGAAAAACAGGATGATGATAATAAAAAAGGTAACTTTCTCTAAATTTTGAATAAAAGCTTTACTTGCTGAATATAAAAAATATGACATGCTTCACTATGGGGAGCTGCATAATAGAAGATGCATCACATAATTAGTTCATTTCTAATGTTTATAGTCCAGATTTCTGGAATGAAAATAATTACCTCTTTTCTCTTCCTCTCGTTTGAGCTTATCCTCTTCTATTTCTTTTGGTAGTTTTTCCTTTTTTTCTTTTTCTACATCGTTGTGAAGATGCTTGGTGGTATAGCTAAGTGCTGGTGACAAAAGAATCTCTCCATTTTTGCAGAGTTCATCACGGATTTTAATAAAGAACTGCTGAAGTTCTACTGCATCCTCATAAATCTCTGAATCAGTCCTGCATGACAACAGACATATCACATGGCTTATGCATGGCTATACAGTACCTTAAATACAATCTCCAATCTGCTAAAAATGTTACATTTGGGGATAAAATGGAAATACTCACTTTTCACTCAATATTAGCTATTTGGTATAATGTGAAAGCAAAATAAAATTATTACATCTTGCTCTGTTGCTAAGAGCAACTACCTCTTGGAAGTTTTTAAAAGTACTTTTGTAATTAAAGTCAAGAAGAAGAATGTATACATATGTATTATAATTTTTTCTGCAATCAAAGTTTTAAAGAATTAAACATATGTGCTTTACCTTCTGATTGGTATTTAAACACCAGTACGTTATATAGGTACCTACAACATGGTTCCCACCAGAAATGATATGAGAATCTATGCAGCCTTTCAATAGGGTGAGAACTTGGGAGAGGAAGGATTTCCAAAAGCATATGCAACTGAATCCAGCCTTTGTGTAAAAGTTTTATAAGATGAAAAGTTTGAAAATAGTATACAATAGCTACTACTACTGCATTTCTATGTGGGGTAATGTTTATTGAACAGATTTTGTTGTTTATATATGAAAACTCAACATACGTTCAGCCAAACTGCTTTTCAGCCAAACTGCTTTTCAAGATAGGAAGGTTAGGACTGGTTTGTCTGTTTGTGCTTAAAATAGAATGAATGATATTCTGTGACCCAATTGAAGCATTTCCAATTAAAATAATGTTGAGTAAATCAGAATTCCGTTTTGATTTTACATAAACAGACATTTGGGTTAACTGCTTTGACCATCACTAAAAGCCAGAGTCAGTTTTTTGTATTTTAAATTAAAGAGGTTATTAATATTGATAAGAATGGGAGAAAAGATAGGCTGCAAATCAACAGTGAGTTTCCTTAAAGGCTATACAAAGTCAACTGCCTCTGGTTAAGGAAGCTACATGTGTCATCTGGACAAGTTAAAAACAAAACAAAACAAAACAAAACAAAACAAAACAAAAAAGATACAGGTCAATCTCAGGAAATCCCACAAATAAACTTCAGCCTCTGGAATAAACTGTTAACCAGGTAAACCTGATGATGAGCAATCTCCCCTTGAGTAACTGGAATTCAAAACATGACAAGCAACCAAAAAAAAAAAAGAAACTACATTATAACTGGACTTTACTGCTTTCAAAAGAGACTTCTGAGAATCTGAAAATTACCTGAAAAGAGTAGTTCTAATCACCCACTGATCATTTTTTCAATTCTTTTTAAACTCTGTTTAAGAAGATATTATTGCCATCACACTCCTCCTTTTCTTTTGAAGTTATAGCAGTAAACTCTCCCTACATATCCCAATGGGTTTTAGCTGACTTCCTGCACCAATGGAGAGCAAGAAGCTGCAAGTCTGCATACTTGTGTACATTATAAAACACTTTGCATAGCAGCAACTGTTGAGAGGGTTATCTACTTTCAACCCACTTAATAGGTGAAGATTTGCAACAATGGCTAGGGACAAACAATCAAAAAGCCTGAGCCTGAATTGATTCAATCTTTTGAGTCAATTTGGAGGTGGATAGACATTTCCTTTTCATTCCAGAAATGCAGACACATGCATGCAGTAGCTCAGGCTAGAAGCAAAGGAGGGGGGGGTGCTAGAGCAGCCCTCCCTTTCCTTCCTAAGTGCTGAGCTGAGGCCCTAGCAGGATGCTTTGATTAGGGAGGGGTGTAAACCCTGACCATGCTTGCACCATCCCAGGCTTTTCCCTGCTCAAGGGGCAGAAGTATTGCCAGACCCTGCATCTGTTGATACTGAGCTTTTCAATCTCTCTCTCCCTGCTTCTTTGTACTGTCTGCAAACCAGGTCATTTCTAACACCTTTCCTCATCCCCTCTTAAAGACAGAGATTGCAGCTAGCAGGTTGCTTGTCGAACAAAGTTTATCAGCCCATCAAGCCCTACAAAAGAAAACATCTATCTCATTAGTTTCAGGCTTTTCTTATCTGCAGGGTTCATTTGCATTTGCAAACCACTAGCTGTCTGCCTTTATTCCAGTGAAACTGGAGACCCACACAGGCACCTCTCAGCATTAGCTAGCATGGGGGGGCATGACCCGATGCTGGGTCCTTGTGCTGAGGTCCCTGCCATGGGAAAGAGGGGGGAGGGAGGAATACCTGCTTGAGCAGCCAGCGGGGGGGGGAGGGGAGGGGGAAGCAGGGGGAAGCCTGACAGCCGCTGCAATCCCTCAGCCAGCCAGAGCAGTGATAGTGCTCTGGATATGAAGGAGCGGGGTGGGACCAACCCTGCTCTGCTCCAGCAGACAGCCTAGCCCAGCCCAGCCCAGGGCTGCAAAGCATCTGGGATGCTGGGGGACTCTGGTTTAACTTAAACCAGGAAGGGAGCTGGGACAGACATTGCATAAACTGGTTTGACCCAGATCAGTTAAGCCTGATACTACATTCAACCAGGTTTACCTTAAACCATTTTCAGCCACTTTGAAACTGGTTTATGTGCACTGAACTTATGTTCTGTTACAGGTTTAAACCAGTTTCTGATCACTTAAACTGGTTTCTGTGTAACGTGTCCCTAGCCAAGGAAGCACTGAAATGGCTGAGCCACCACAAATGTTATCATCTAGTACAGCTCTGCAAGATTTCTTCTACCTAAACATATTACTTCAGTTAAAAATCTGGTAACTCAGTTACATGGCTTACCTTAATGTTGGATCATGCTTCATGTCTGTAACATGACACCTCCCCCTAAAAACAATCGATTTCTTTCCTCACCCCATCTCTAGTCTCCTCTGCCACTTTCTGCATGACTGCTCACAAATTCTTCTGAGCTGCTCTTCCAGATTTAGAAGTTAGCACTGTGTTCTTTTAGCCTTGGTTTGCATTCTCACAATTGCAAATGTTATATTATTTATGTTTCATTACTTTTACATGAAAAAATTAAAAGTACATATAATTCAACAGAATTTAACATGCTACCAGAAAAAAAAGTACTGAAATCAAAAGGAAATTTTGGTCAATGATAAAACTCAAAATTGACAAAACTAGGTACTGATATACATAATGTCTTACCGGTTCATCCTCCTTGCCCTTTCCAGTACCTCAAACATATGCTCCTGAAACAAGTCTAATCTCCTGTAGCGATTATTTTCAACGTTCTTTCGGATAATGTCAAAGGTCAGAGGTGGTTTGTTTGGAAAGTTGTGATCAACAGCAGGAATTTCAGCTAAAGAGTCACTGTAACACCTGCCCTCATCATCCTGATGGCTCATTACAGACACAAAAAGGTTATGGATAAGTTCCTGGATTAGCAATGTTACATTGGGGACATGAGAATCCTCATCTCCTTCTATCTCTCTTCTTGTTTCAAGTAAAACTTTATGTAGGACCAAGGCATCTTTATAAATCAGAGATTCTGGCTCATTATAAGTGCAGGCATTATTGAACATCATTACAAAGTCTTCTACCATGGAATCGATATCCTGATACTTGTTGGCCATCATGTGGCTTCTGATCTTTTCCATGTCAACTGGCTTTTTAATGGTTACATAATAGTCAGGAAGTTCTGATCGAGATGGGAGCCTCAGGAAGATGGCACTTAGTCTCCTTCCTCGTTTATCGGTATAGTTCTTCACTGCTTCATATACCTCATTCAGTTTCTGCTGCATTGGAGTCATGTATTTTGATTTTTTAGGGGAAATACCACTTTTTCTACCTAGACAGACAAAAAGTTCCAAACACACAAAAACCAAAAATCAGTTTTGTTCACTTTCCTTAAAATCTCTTTCCAGGGCTCAGGCAACTTTTCAGCGTTCTCTCTTTCCTCAGATGTTTTTCTCTGCTTTCACTGTGGATAATTTAAACAGCATACCAAGTGCTGGATAGTAAACTGCTGAAGTCTGTGTTATGATCGTAAATTAAATTTTAACCTATCAGTGTGTGTTTAGGTACCCTAAGAAACCTGAAGAAGCCCTGTACAAATCAGTAGCATACAAATCAGTACAAAGCCCTGTACAAATCAATAGGTGTGGGTGAGAAGAGCACTCACCCTGGGTGCCAATTTAAGAGGGGAGCTGCAATTGCCCCTCCCCCTCCACCCACAGGGTCTGTGTCCCAACATACTCATGCTGGGAGCTATGCAACAGTCCAGAGCTGTTGCTACTGCTGCTTTAAAAGCATCAGCTGGGGCAGGCAGAGTGTGTGACAGTGGTGATCGAAGTGGTAGCAACAGCAGCAACTGCTGCAGCAGCCATAGCTCCTCAGCTGGGGACTGTTTAGTAGTTCTTGGCATGGGTAAGACTGTTGTGACCTCTCTGCCCCCACTCACAGAACTCTGCACTCTTCCCTTGCTCTCAGAATTGCATCCCATCCCCTTGACTCTCAGAACCTATATGCGCCCTGCTGCTTTTGTAACTGCATCTACCCCAGGCCCCAAATCTGCTGTTACGCCACTGGTACAAGTACCAGCTCTGCAAGATATTCTTACTTCAACTCAATAGCCAAGAATAATCTCTTCTTTATGGAGATCTTTTCCATCCTTGACATTAAGAGCTTCATATATTGAGACTACCCCACCACAAGTAATTAGTCTAAATTAAGCATAACACTATTATTATAAGTAAAATGTGAAGCAATGCCTACAAATGGGACTACTGTTTATATTAGCTTTTTGTTATTATAGGAGCTTCCATTGTAATACATGGTCTTTGCTCTTAGATTCTTATGTATCTATACTTTACTTAATAATTTTGCAGTTTTTATCTCATCAACTTCTCAAAAGTGTCCATATATTATATATAATATTTAAAACTGTTCTCTGAAACTTTTACCTTCTCAGTTTAGAATTTAACGGACACGTATGAAGGAGCTGTGTTAACTTGATATCTACAATTTTTTTAAATGGAGTTGGAAGGAAATTCTAGAGAAGCACTTTCTGCTGAATTTCCCAATCTTTTTTGTTTTAATTTGGAATCATTTTCTATTTAAGATGCTCTCTTTGTTGCTCTATGGAAGACTCAAATGCACAACAGAGGAAAATAAGGACCTAATCTTCCCAACATTACTCATGCCAAGGAATATCCTGTTCTGTGAGTAGTCTCGCTAACCATCACGTGGATACTACAGTCAGCATCTATTCAATATGTGATTAAAGGTAGCAGTATATTACCAGACAAGTTTAAATACAAAATGATACTAACTGCATGAACTAAAGACCTTGAAAAAAAAAATCTTAGAAAAATATTTCTGTAAGATCTCTTTCAGGTACTGCAGAAAGTTTATTTGTAACAGCAGAGCAAACATTTTTTGACAGAAACGTGTTTTTTTTTCCAATTTATAAAAAATGTTCTTTAAACACACTTTAAACTCAATATGTGGCAAATTATTTTTTTCTACTGACTCATCTTTTATATTATTCCGATTTTACAGATGGAAAAAATCCCCATGAAATGCTACCAAATTAATAAAGTAGGTAATAGCAACTCAATTTACTATCCTCACATACTACACTCTATTTCAGGACAACAAAACATTTTACAGCCATTTTACAAAACATTTTACAGCCATTAATGCAAAGGTTCCCAAACTATTTGCACCAGCAGACCAATGTCAGTCTTCAGTTTCTCACAAACCACCAGGCACCTTTATATCAAACTTATAATTCAAAATACCATAAAAGTGTACAGGCCTGGTGCAATCCACAGCCCATTCACCACAGTCCTTTCAACCATCAATGGTCCACAGACTACAGTTCGGAAACTTCTGCATTAAATGCATTAAGTGTCAAAGTACTAGTGTAAAAGTTTTTAGCTCCAACATAAAGATGGGAAAAACGAAGCAAAAATAAGGACAAATGACAAGACTGCAGAACAAGCCTATGAAATTGCATCTAACTTTCTTAGCTGTAGAGCCCTTGGGATTTCCAGTTCTGGTGGATGGACTAAATTAGGAGACCAGGGCATGCCCAAATTAAGACACCAGTAAATTACCAAATTAAGATGTGTTCATGTGATAGGTTTGTAGAAGCAAAGGAATATGCTGACAGGACAGAATGTGGACAGTATGACTGCCCTTTTGACAGTAACATTTTAACTCGGTTCCATTTCAGTGTATATGTCAGGTCAGGGTACAGGGAACATCTTTGAGCGTATGTTAATTTTAACATTAATGTTTTGTTGACCTAGACTAGGGTTGTCAAACATATGACCAGGGATCCTGGTTTTCTCCGATTTAAAAAAATCCCCAATTTTCAGTTACAAAAAGTAACCCTGAATCCATTTTTCCATGATTTAAAATCAGAGAAAACCAGGATACTGTGTGGAACCATCTCTTCTGGCCCACCAGTAGCCCAGATGACTACCAGAACCTGAGGGCTAGGGTTAGTGGGTTGAGGCCTGCCACAGAATTCGGGGTCCCTGTGCCCAATGGAAATGACTGTTGATAGCAGGAGGCAAGCAAATGTTGTGCAAATACAGCCCTTGCTCACTCCACCATTACCTGACCCCTACCACTGGCTCCTGTCTACTGCTGCTGCCTGACCTCAGACCCTCCCTGCCTCCTGACCCCAGACCTGCCCTGCCACCAACAGATCTGTCACAGCTACCACTGGCCCCATGGATCCAGCCAAAGCAGAGTTTGACACCCTTAAACCACACCATTTGATTTAAAAAAAAAACAAAACAAAAGCAACTGTTGTAATTTTCACTTTCCATTTCAAAATTGCCTTACTTAGCTTTAATTTAGGGGAAGTGATATCATCATCTTCTGGCAGAGGTCCAAGTTCCTTCTTTTTTTCTTTAAGGATCTTCTCCAGCATATGAGCATCATTGTATACCTACAAAGCAATAAAATGTTGGAACAAAACAAGCAGTATTTAGAATAACCCACAGTTCTCTGGTATAGTATGTATGTATGTACGTCACACAATAACATAGGGTACATCTACATGTGTGAGTTACTGTGGAGCTAATTAGCTCCGCAGTAAAGCGTCACCGTCTACATGAGTGCTGGTATTAAGGTACAGTAAATTAATTAACTCCACCATAAGGTAGTACTGTCGGGAACAGTATTATCTTATGGCAGAGTCATTTACTGCACTACAGTGCAGATGTGGATGCAGCAGTGCTCTGAGCCAGGGCAGAGCAGCCCCAGGGGGTCAGCCACATGGCTCCATAGTTTCAGCACCCTTGTGCTCCAGCCAGCCCCTTTTCTGCCTGACACTGCCACCTGAAGCTTGAGACTGAGTCCCTGAGCCTGCTGCCAGCCCATGGCTGCTCCACCTCAAAGTGCTGCTGTTCCGTGTGCATGACTGGGAGTTTAACATGTAACATTAATTGCGAGTGTAAATGCACCTATAGGCTGCATCCACACGTGATGTGGACGTTTGGTTCCCTGGGGACAAGTAACCGAAGCGCACCTTGTGCTGCCACTACTTGTCTCTGGGGAACACCTGTGCCATGCATGCTTTGACACATGGCAAGTTACCCTGGAAGCAGTAGGGGAGGCTGCAGCCTTACCTAGGGTCCTGGGGGCTTCCCGGGCCTGCAGCAGCAGCAGCAATTCTGCCCTGTGGAGTGGCTCGGCTCTGCTTTTGAGTGGCACGTAGTGCCTGTGAGTGCACTACTTTGCTTTTATTTCCCCCCCGCAGGTTTTTTGGACCCCTGGATATCCTGCTCATCTGGACACGGCCGTAGTTATCTTGTTAGTTTCAGTTGTGTAAAATTCTCTTCCAGTCTTAAGTAGTTATGCAATGTGGCATTACATTAACAAAACAGATGTCAATTTCACCCTAAATGTGGCTGCAAATCCAGGTAGGATGAAAAGCAATTTTTGTAACCTAAGGTTTAATCTGCTGACCTTTTTTAAAAAATGGAAAAAAGAAAAGAAAAAAATCTGCTTTATTGGTTCCCAAACTAGATTACAAACTGCCACCTCTTCTCTTTCTTTTTCTCCCAGAAAGAACTGCTAGGAAATGCAGTCTGCTCCCACTGGTTTAGTTTCCTATTCAACAACTCTCTCTAAAACCTTTACAATCCATCTTCTATTTCAAACACCTACACAAAAACTAATTTTGCCCCATCCTCACCCCTCCTCCCCCAATTATCCTCTAAGATTTATCCTTGGGTAACTTCCTTCCCTTTGTCAGCCTAGGTGTGGTAGATAAAACCAATCTCCTAATCTATTAATTTTTCCCTACCCCAATCTTTTCTCCAGACTATTTTCCCCTATTCAGAACATCACCTTTCAGCCATCTCCTCTTGAACACACTATCACCAATTCAACTTCCAAAATTAGGATTTTCACAGGAGAACCAAGGCAGTTACATGCCCATAATCCACTAAAAAAAAAAAAAAAAAAAAAAATCAGTGGGAACTGAGTGCCTAAAATCTCAGCCCAAGAGATTAATTTGATCTTTTCTTCCAAAACACACACACCCTAGTCACCATCGATAGTTTTCTTTTCCCTGTTGTCAAACTTATTAACTTGGTTTCATATCAGATTCTGCTCTTCTCTTGCTCCCTACCTCACGCATGTCTTAATTTTACTTAAATCCTACCATTCTTCTCCATCTGAGAAAAAAAAAATCAGTACTGTCCACCCCTTCAAATACAGCTCTTCCCCATATATCTTGGTAGGCCTTCACCTGAATGATGCAATCTCCTTTTTTTTAACTTTCCAATTCATGCCTTACTCTTGGAAGGGGGGATAAGGGGAAGATGAAAATCAGTTGAATGTTGCTGCTAATATTTTACTCCCAGAACTCCTGTTAATTTCTTCTGTTATTCATTTTGCTTATTTCTCAAAAATGTTCAAGTTCCCTATTGTTACTGTGACAGGGGCCATGTTAGGGCCGGGACTCGCGTCGGCCTGCCCACCCGTCTAAGTACGGAAGTCCACCCAGTCTCACCTGCCACAATTTACTGTTCCCAAAATTGGTGTAAAAATGAGGGAGGCTGCCTGTTTTAATGCCCCAATGCCAGAGGGTGCTATACACAACTCCGACGTCCCTTTATGTGCCATGCCTTGCAGATGGCATCCTATGCTCCAGCTCATGGCTGGGTCAAACTCAGCCCCTTACTAGGCCTCAGACATTTGTCCATTCACTCTGCCGTATCGGGCCTCATTTATACCACCTCCCTCTCACTGGGGCCTCTTGCACTCCACCCTCTCTCACCAGGCCTCTTACATTCTGTCCCTCTCCAGGCCACACTCAACCTGCCCTGCTCCCATTGAGCGACCACGTAGACCACCAGGCTAACCTACATGAACTCCTTGACTGGCCCTGGCGCAGCCTTTTGGGCCTCTTCTGTGACCCTCATCTGAACAGTGGCCAGCCAATTTGCCTCGCCCTGGGCGGAGCTCTGACCCAGGCCCCTCTCTGGGTAACTCATCACTCTTGTTCCCTCCTTAGGGCCAGCTACTCGCCCTTTGGACCCAAACTCTGCCTCCCCAAGTCTGAGGGCTTACCGGAGTTTCCCTCTGACCCAACACTCGGTCTCAACATGTATGAGGACTTACCAGGGTCTTGGCCTCTGGCCCCACTGCAGCCTCAGGAGTCCACAGACTGACCTTAGCCTAACTGCTCCCTCCTTGGGGCTTCAACTTATGCCCTCTGGCTAGGGCCTTCCTTTTGTGCTCTGTCACCAGGGCCTTCTAAACAAGTTCCTAACCTTTTGACCCAAACTCAGCTTTACCATGTCTGAGAACTTACTGAGCCTCTGGCTCAACTGCAGCCTCAGGCATCCATAGACTTACCTTGGCCTAACTACCCTCTCACTAGGGTCTTCCACACACGCCCTGCTTGCTGGGGCCTCTGGGGTCTTGCACCCCATAGGGCTCAGCTGTCCAGAGACATGCCTAGCCCCCATACCTCTCCCTGGGGCTGGGTAACCCACCAGGATTTGGAGGCTAGGGTTTTGAGGCACCCCTCCTCACCTTTCACCAGGGAGGTAACTGGCTTGGCATTTCTGAGGGGCTGTCCTGCCACAGATAGCCCCACCAGACCACCCTTCCCAGGCAGGGTACAGTTTCTGGTCATGCCCAGGACCAATGCAGGCCTACCTGCCTTGGTCTTATCCCTGTGGGGCTACATGTTATTCCTGGGCTGCTCTCTCCACTGGACCTTAGTTCCAGCCTCCTTCTTGCCTGCTTGCAGCCTCCAAGGTGTTGTGAGCAGCAACTCACCTGGGTGTTATTGCTCCGGCTGTCAGCAACAGACTGCAGGCTCAGCCCTGTGGGCCTAGATTTAAAAAGGCCGCCTCATCAGGGCTGGCCTGCACCTGCCAGCTGCCTACTCTCAGCCTTAAAGTGGTGGACACCAAAGGTGCTCTGCCACAGTTACCTCCTTGGTGCCGTTTTTCCCCCCTACCTTACACTCTCCTTCCCCCAGCTTTCTCCCTTTGCTTTTTCCATTTAGTCTCTCCTATTCATCCTTATATCTTCTCTTATGCTGCCAGTTATGCATGGAAGTATCCTGTCCCTTTCAAAACATTCCTCAAATCACACACTTTTATAATAAAAAAAGAAAATCCAAACTCTGTGAACCACAAACACATATTACTACCCAAAATTCTAGGTATCTGAACTTTTCTGTCTTTGTCCTTTCTGACTATAAACTTCTTAAGGGAAAGTAAGTGAAAGAGCTGTTCACTTTTATGCGTTTGTGCAGCATACAGCATATTAAACACAACTTACGTAACAACAACTGAATACCTGGAATTGGGTACTGTTATGTCAATTGAGTACAATTATGTCCTTCTCTCTCTCCCACACCCAGCCTGTCTCTCACCCATTGACTCCTCAATCTACATCTTCACTGACTGCCTATCTTGTATGCATACCAGCCTAGCCTCTGGCTTCTTTACTTTTCATTCCATCCAGGAAGAGAACACACCAACTGCTGAAACTTCCCCAGCCTGATGAAGGGTTTTTGAACCCAAAAGCTTGCTTAAAAATTGTTTTCCAACTATTTAAGTTGGTCTAATAAAAGATATCAGAGTCACCCAAAGAACCTTGTCTGATTATGTCAATAAGGCCTTCAGCAGTTCACACGCAGACATATTCTATTTTAAAAGAGCCCATATATCAAACCTTTACCCAAAAGTCTGCATGTCCTAGATAGTGACCTGATGCCAATTAGTATGTTACAATCAAAGTCCTGCTATGCTACCTTAGAAAAAAATACCATGCTTGTCAACAATTAAGAGTTGCTGTAATGAATTTCATAAATGCATTTGCAGGAAAAGTAAATAAAGAAATTCAGATTGCAGTTTGCAGTTATTGGATTTCATGCCTCTATCAAAGTAGAATTAAATTATATGCAATTGTAGCTACATGGCTCACTGCTTGCCATAATCAGATTATTGAAATATCTGATTAAGAACAATATTCTTCCTAAATTGGTTTATACTGTTCTGCTTCACAGGCTATATTAGTAACTTTATGTTGCCATGTAGAAAATATTTTTTTTTTTATAAGTCAGAGTATGTTTTGCACTACTGAGCACTTTAACAACTACATTTTCCTATTATTAAAAACACCACACATTCTATATGCCCTCATGCAGTACAGCAGAGCGGCATTTTACTTTAAGGCATCAAAATCCTTTTTTTCTATAAACAAAACCAGAGTATCTAACCTCTTACTGCTCTCTGTAATCATGGCCAATAGTGAAATAGGAATCTATGATTTTTCAGTTAGCTAAACTCAACGTTTTGCATGCTCTGGCTGCCATAGAATCATAGAAAAATTAGGGCTGGAAGAGACCCCAAGAAATCATCTAGTCCAACCCCCTGCTCAAAGCGGAACCATCCTCAACTAGATCATTCCACTCAAGGCTCTGTCTAGCTGGGTCTTAAAAACCCCCAAGGATGGAGAGTCCACAACCTCTATGGGTAACCTGTTCCAGTGTTTTACTAGCCGTTTAGTGAGAAATTTTTTTACAAATATCTAACCTAAACTTCCCTTACCGCAACTTGAGACCATTGCTCCTTGTTCTGTTATCTGCCACCACTGGGAACAGTCTAGCTCCATCCTCTTTTGAACCACTCTTCAGGTAGTTGAAGACTGCTATTTAACCCCCTCTCAGTCTTCTCTTCTGCAAACTAAATAAGCTGAGTTCCCTCGGTCTCGCCTCATAAATCATGTGCCCTAGCCCTATCCATTTTAGTTGCTCTCGCTGAACTTTCTCCAATTTGTCCACATCTCTTCTGTAGTAGGGGACCGAAAACTGGACATAGTACCTAGATGTGGCCTCACCAGGGCTGAATAGAGTGGAATAATCACTTCCCTTGATCTGCGGACAACACTCCTACCAATGTAGCCCAGTATGCCATTAGACTTCTTGGCAAAAAGGGTACACTGTTGGCTCACATTCAGCTTATTGCAACCCCCAGGTCCTTTTCAGCAGAGCTGCTGCCCAGCCAGTCAGCCCCTAGCCTCTACTAGTGCAGATTGTTCTGTCCCAAGTGCAGGATTTTGCACTTGCCCTTTTGAACCTCATGAGACTTCTTTTGGTCCAATCCTCCAATTTGTCTAGGTCACTTTGAATCCTAACCCTACCCTGCAGCATACCTACTACTCTACTCAGCTTGGTGTCATCTGTAAACTTAATGAAGGTACACTACATCCCATCTTCCAGATCAATGATGAAGATACTGAATAAAACCAGCCCCAGGACGGGCCCCTGGGGCACTCCATTTGATACTAACTGCCAACTAGGCATCAAGCCATTGACTACTACCCTTTAAGTCCAATGATCCATCCAGTTTTCTATCCACCTTACAATCCATTCATCCAACCCACACTTCCTTAGCTTGCCTGGAAGAATGTTGTGGGAGACAATATCAAAAGCCTTGCTAAAATCAAGATATATCATATCCAATGGTCTCCCCACTTTCGTAGAGCCAGTCATCTCATCATAGAAGGCAATCAAACTGGTCAGGCACGACTTGCCATTGGTAAATCCATGCTGACTGTCCCTAATCACTTTCTTCTCCTACAAGTGCTTAGGAATGGATTCCTTGAGGACCTGCTCCATGATTTTTCTAGGGACTGAGGTGAGGCTGACTGGTCTGTAGTTCCCTGGATCCTCCTTTTTCCCTTTCTTAAATATGGGCACTATATTTGCCCTTTTCCAATGGTCCAGAACCTCTCCTGATCGCCATGAGTTTTCAAAGATGATGACCAGTGGCTCTGCAATCACATCAGCCAACTCCCTCAGCACCCTCAGGTGTATCCTATCCAGCCCCGTGGACTTTTGTACATCCAGCTTTTCTAAATTGTCCCTAACCTGTTCTTCAGTCACAGATGGCTACTCACCTTCTCCCCAAACTGTACCGTCAGATGCAATAGTCAGGTAACTGACCTTGCTTGTGAAGACTGAGGTGAAAAAGGCATTGAGTACTTCAGCCTTTTCTGCATCCTCTGTCACTAGGTTCCCTCCCCCATTCAGTAAGAGACCCACGCTTTCCCTGATCCTTCTCTTGTTGCTGACATACTTGTCAAAACTCTTCTTGTTACCCTTCATATTCCTTGCCAGCTGCAACCCCAATTGCACTTTGGCCTTCCTAACTTCATCCCTGCATGCCCAAGCAATATTCTTATACTCCTCCCTAGTTGTTTGTCCAAGTTTCCACTTCTTATAAGCTTCCTTTTTGTGATTTAGCTTACTGACCAGTTCCATGCTACACCAAACTGGTCTTCTGCCATACTTGCTAGTCTTCCTGCACACCAGGATGGTTTGTTTCTGCACTCTCAGTAAGGTTTCTTGAAAGTACAGCCAGCTCTCCTGGACTCCTCCCCACCTCAGATTGGCCTCCCAAGGGATCCTGCTCAGGAGTTCCCTGAGCGAGTCAAAGTCTGCTTTTCTGAAGTCCAGGGTCCGCACACTGCTGTTTTCCTTCCTTTCCTCAGGATTCTGAACTCCATCATCTTGTGGTCACTGCTGCCCAAGATGCCACCCATTACTACAGTCCTAAAACAAATGTCTCAAAGCCATGAAGCCAGCTAGGAAGCTCAGGGACACACACCCAGGCTTGAACTCCCAACCTTCTAATCCCCACCCCTTCACACAAGCCCCTTGACCATACAGCCATCTTTAAAAGAGTTTTTACAAGATTCTGTGATCATAATGTATTTGTATATACCAATACTAACAGCTGCATTAACTCACACAATATAAAATACCAAAGTCTTTATTGCTGACTCATTTTTACCTGACTAATGACCAAATATAGATTTCAAGATTTGGTACATAACAATAAGAGCCATTTATTTTTTATTACTGGATTACTTACTTCCAAATTATCCATAATAATTACTGTTTAACAGATGTTTCCTACTCTTTCACATAACAAAATTATATTTTTAATCATAGTTAAGTATTATTCAATTTAATCAAGGACCTAGAAACCGTGAGTAAATACAATGCAATTCAATCACATCTCCTTTCTGAAAAGGCTATATAAAATGGCACCGAAAATAAGTTGATATGAATTAAGATAATTTCCCCATCTATCAGACAAGAACACAGAATTGCATGGGGACCTCTCAGCTTCTGAATCCAATCCCATAGCATCACAAATAGGGGTGCATCGATAAAGATTTTTTGGGTTGATGGTATCTGCCGATATGGATGGTCAATAATAGGCTGTCGGTAATCTGACTGCCAATATGCAGCACAGCAGCATGAAGGGCAGCTCCTGCTGCTGCACATACCCCTGAAGGAGGCATAAGGGACACACACCCACCCCCAGATATGTGCACGGGGTGAGGGTGGACTGCCTGCTGCGTGCTCAGGGCCAGGGCTGCTCCAGCCTCTTTCCAGCAGCTATGCTCAGGCTGGGTGGGTGGCAGTGGAGCTGGGGGGAGGAGGGGGCAGGGCTACGGCTAATTTTGGGGTGACTAGACCCCACTATAGTTCTCCAACTCCCAGCACTGCTGCCTGGCCAGAGTGCAGTGCAGTCCCCTGGCCCTGAGTGCACAGTGGCAGCCTACCCTTGCCCCATGCCCAGATCTGGTTGGGGCAGGGCACATACCCTCTATGCCTCCTATGGTTGGGGTGTGTGGAGTGGTGGGAGCCAACCCAAGTGCCCCGCCAGATAAGCCGCCAGCTCCTTTGTGCCCCGCCCCACCCTGGTTGGGCAATGCCTGAACCTGCCCCACTCCATCCCTCACCATAGGGGTCTCATTTAGGAAGCTAAATGATGGAAATTTAACTACATAACTCTTTTTCATTAAGCACTAGGAAAATACAGATAGCAGCTCTACTCCAGCTTTATTCACCATAGCTAAATTATGTATTTTTAAAAGGAGCATATATATATATATATATATATAACCAGGGACCCCAGTTGAACAAGAATATATATATATCCCTATGAAAAAATCCCATATTTACTCAAATCCAAGATGAGATTTTGTTCCTCATTTAACAAGGGAACAAAAAGCCCCTAGTCTTGGATTCAGGCACAAGCAGGGTGCTTCAGCTCTGACTCTGATCCAGGGTTGGGGTTGGAGTTAGAGCTGCAGCTACTACTGGCTCCTCCTCCCACCCCCCTCCAACTGCTTATGGGCCAGGTCCAGCCCTGGATCTGCTCCACTGCAGGGTATGGAGCACATGGTCACTCTGGCTACACCCAGCCTGGCCACACAGCAGCAACTGTGTCAACAGTAGCTGCAGCTCTGGCCCCAGCCCTGGCCCTGAGGCACTGCTGCATGGGTGGGCTGGAGCTGAAGCAGTCATGTGCTCCATACCTCAGGCTGAAGTGGGGCCAGAGGGTAGGTGGCAGTAGTGGGGCCAGGCTGGAAACCAGAAGCTATGGGAACAGAACTGGGGGGAGAGGGCAGGCACAATGGTACAGACATGGGGTGGGAGGCAAGTGCCAGAGGATGCAGGCATGAGAGGGAGTGGGTACATGCATCAGGATGCAATGTGTGGGGAGTGAGTGGGGGGAGGGAGGGCAAGGAGCAGGGGTCAGGCTACTTGACTTCCCTACCCCCTGCCCCCCCCCCCCCCCCCCCCCTGCCACTGCTTGTCCGTATTCAATGGTGTGGGACCCTAATTTAAGATGCCCCCCCAATAATCAGATGATATACATGGAAAATTATCACAAATGTATACATTTTCCATGTACAGAATCTAATTATTGGGGTGGTTGTCTTAAATTCAGGGTCATCTTGGATTCAGGTAAATAAAGTGTTCATATTTTAAGAAAAAAATACTCCAATGAAGTTTTAATATTTATTCAGTAAACTATTAGCATAACAACTGGAAGGAGTAACCACAGACTGACTATAACAACATTTAAATTGTTTTTTCTTGTTGCAAGCAAGCAGAAAGGTAATTATACCTGCATAATTTAAACAGTACCTGTGAGCCTTCCTCATTATAGTGCCTTGCATTTCGGAACATTAGTTTCATATCTTCAATCATAGCTTCCTCCCCTGAGTATTTATCATTGCGGATATTATGCTCAATCATTTTTAAATCCATTGGCTCCAAAATGATTTTATAATAATCTGGATAGTCCTTTTTGGAGGGTTTAACCATAAATAGATCACAGAGTCTTCTGCCTGTGCTTGGCTCTCGAGCTTCAAGGACTGCATTGTACAAAATTTTCATTCTCTGTTTCCTTATATTTTTTTTACTGTTGGTTAAGGGGAGAAAAATTGTTACAATTTTTTTTCTGAATATCAACAGCTACACAAAAAAATATTTATTCAACTGTACAATAGAAAAACTGCAATTAAAAAAGCACATACATGTCTGCATGAAGATCATTCTATTCTAGATATATATTTAGGTGCCCATTTTAAAAGTTTACAGAATGATGATGGTGGGACCAAAGTTTGGGTTCCTGGGTGAGTGAACTGTTAAGTGAACTAGGTAGTTAATCTTAAAATACTAGATTTTGCCTCTCTTTTCTTTCTTTTCTCCATTTTCAGTGTAAACATTTCCCAGAATAAGAACAAATTACTATGATCATCTTCACTCTTTGTATCTAAATACATTAAGTTTTCTGTGTAAGACCTACATTTCTGAAAAACACCTCTATTTCTGTCTTCCTAAGCTTTTTGGGTGCCCAGCTTTATAAATTTAGAGCTTGGCTTTCTGAAATATTGCAGTCAAAGGCACCCATGGGTGGCTTCTACCCTGAAAAAAATATACCCGAGTATCTCAAGTTAGGCACTCAAATGCAACCAAATAAAATGTCAAACTGGTTCCTAACTTGTGTGGAGGACAACTTCCTGTTCTAGAAGGTGGAGGATAAAACTAGGAGGTCATCTATCTTGGATCTTGTCCTGACCAACAGGGAAGAACTGGTGGAGGTTGTGAAGGTGATGGCTAACTTGCGAGGAAGCAATCACAATGATAGAATTCCAGACCCTGAGACAGGGAAAGCATGAAATCAGCCAATTAGGATGCTAGATTTCAAAAAGGTGGATTTTATCTGACTAAAGGAGTTAATGTGCATGATGCCATGGGAAGACAGACTGAAGGATAAAGGTACCCAGGAAGGTTGGGAGCTTTTAAGGGGCACAGTATTGGAAGCCCAACAAGAAAATATCTTGACATGATGGAAGCACAAGAAGAATGGCAAGAGACCAATGTGGCTGCACAAGGGGCTTTTAAAATGCCTTAAATGCAAAAGGAAACCATACAGGCAATGGAAGAATGGGCAGGTCACCAAAGAAACACATCAGGAAATAACAAGAACCTACAGGGACAAAAAATCAGGAAGGCAAAGTTAAAGAGTGAGCTGCACATGGCAAAAGAGGTTAAAGGACAACAAGAAGAGGTTCTGTAAGCATGTTGGCAAGAAAAGAAGGACCAAGGAAGCTGTGGGTCTACTGCTGACAAGCCGGAGGACTCCTAACAGAAGATGCAAAGGCAGCAGGGCTACTCAACAGCTACTTTGTCTCATCCTTCACAAAAACTTAAAATGCAGCCAGATGCCTAATAAGGATAATCTGGAAAAGGAAGCAGGCAAGCTGAGGGAGGAGATAACAAGAGATGGTTAGAGAGCTTTTGATGGGTCTGAATTAAGTCAGCACGGCCAGATGAACTTTATCTCAGGGTACTGAAGGAACTGGCAAAGGAGGTCTCAGAGCCCTTGTCAATTATATTAATGAAATTGTGGGAGACAGGCCAGGTAACAAAGGATTGAGAAAGAGTCAATGTAGTGCTTCTCTTTAAAAAAGACAAAAAGGAAGACCCAGGGAACTACAGACTGGTTGCCTCACCTCAATACCTGGGAAATTACTGGAGCATAGCATAAAGAAAGCCATTTGCAAGCATCTAGAGGAAGAGAGGCCAATCACAAGCACAGATATATGGAAACAAATTGTGTCAAACAAACTTCATATCCTCCTTTGTCAAAGTAAATACTTGGGTGAATGAAGGGAATGCTGGGAGTGGGGAGGGGAGGGGAGCGCCTGCCTGCAGGAGTGGGGCTGGGCATGGGGCTTGTGGGTGTGTGTGGGCTCCTCTGCCACATGTACCCCGCCCCATTGTGTACAGCCCCCATTGCCAGTGCTCGGCTCTGGCTAAGTCCCAGGGGCTGCATGTGCTGGCGTGGAGCTGGTGTGTGCCTTTGGGCCAGACTGGGCTGGCTCTGTGCCAGCACATGGGGCTTGTGGTACTGCAGGTGGGAGCCACGTACCATACAGCCAGGCCAGGGAGGTCTGACTCCATGTGTCCATGTGGGGCTTCAGGCACTCCAGCAGGGTCAGGCAGCCACATGTGGAGGCACGGAGCCCACCTGGCCTGATAGTGCATGGACTTGGAACTGCAGAGTCAGGCACCATCAAGCCAGGGGGCCTCTGTGCCTCTCTATGTTGCTCACCAACCCCACTGGAGTGCTGGAAGCCCCATATGGAGATACAGAGCTGGCCTAGCCCAGCCCGATGGCACGTGGCTTCTGCCTGCAGTGCTGCGAGACCCATGTTCTGGCATGGAGAAAGCCTGGTCTGGGCTGAAGGTGCATGCCACCACACTTTGCCCTGGGACCCAGCCAGAACTGTGAAGCACCAGGGGGCTCTGCCTGCCCTAGCCATGAGCACCCTGAGGGACCACTGCCTGCCGCTGGTGATGTTGCTGCTGTCACCAGCGGCAGGAGCTGTGTGGGGGTCTGGCGTGTAGTGGAAGGCCCCATACTCACTCACAACCCCCGCCCCACAGACACATCCATACCCCAACCCACACCCACACCCCTTCACAAACCCTCACCCCCTGCACCTACCCACAAACCTCCCACACACATCAACACCCCTTCACAACCCCCCCCACACATGTATACTTTCACAAACCCTCCCACACCCACCCCCCAACCACACCCCACACACAATACACAACAGAAATACTTTATTTTGAGTTATTATGCAATTACCTCCATATACCACTACACAAACGCATGCAAATCAGGACAAAAATATCTTTTGAAATAAAATTAAAACATGTGTAGTAGATATTTGATTTTTAGTATAGGAGTTTTTTTTTCTGGGTTCAAGATAGCAACCCCCTCTGCCAAAAGGAGTACTTCTGGGGGCAAGGGGAGGGACTTCCAGTGGCAAAGGTTAGGGGGTGGAACTTCTGGTCTCAAGATGGCAATCAGGACACAGGGCACCTGGCAAGGGGCAGGGCTACCCTTGCAGCCCTCAACTGCTCACCAAAAGTCATTAAGTGGTCCTCCAGCCAAAATAACTGCTCAGCTCTATGACAGTGCCTCTCTACTTGGCACTGTTTAGGCCTTTATCTGGAGTATTGTATGCAGTTCTGGGCTCCACGTTTTAAAAAGGATGTGGAGAAGTTAGAGAGAGTCCACCCAGAGATGGGCAACAAAAGTGATGAAGGGCTTGGAAAGCAAGTCATACAAAGAGAAGCTGAAGGAGCTAGGCATGGTCAGCTTGCAGAAATGATGCTTAAGAAGGACATGACAGCAGTCCTCAATACCCGAGGGGCTGCCATAAAGAAGAAAGAAAGCACTGTTTCTCTCTTACTGCAGAGAGGAGGACACGGGCTTAAAAGTTGCAGCAAAGTAAGTTTAAATTAGATATCAGGAAAAACTTCTTCACTGTTAGAACATGGAGGCAGTGGAATAGACTGCCTAGGGAAGTCATGGACTATCTGTCACTCAAGGTGTTCAAAATAAGTTTGTACAGCCACTGGATGGGGATGATGCAGGCACAGCTGTGCCTATGTTCTACTATGGGTATTTTCCATGCTTCTGAGCTTTGCTAGTTGTCCCTGTCCCTGCTTTCTGTTACGTGCATCCAGGTGTTTTTACACCTCCCTCAGAGGTACTGGATGTTGGCTACAGCCAAGGCTGGGGATTTTGATTGGAATGCGCCAATGCTCCTGCTGGGACCAAAGAGGGAGGTTCCTAACTACAGGGTTTTCCCCCTCCTCTTCACATTAGGCTGACTGCCATATTTGGGTCAGGAAGGAACTTTAACCCACTGGCCAGATTGCTCCTTTTGTATGTTATAGTTTGAATTCCTTGGGGCTCTGTTTCCACCAGTTGGGTTTTCAAAAGCTTTTCTTTTACTTTATCAGAGAAGAAACACTGATAGCTTTCTTTCGTTAAATGAACTGCACAGATGTTACTAAGAAGTTATTCAGTATTTGCTTTAGCACTTCAGTACTAAATGACTGCATGGTAACTGCTGTTACTGCAGACCCAGCAGCGCATGGGTCATTTCTGACCCTGCTGCATAGTAGCAATGAGTCGTAAGTTGCAATGAGTCATAGGTTGCAACAGAATAGCAACTGCCACAATCTTTTAAAAATTTGCTGGCAATTAAATAAGAGTTGACAATAAACAGAAGAAAAGTCAAGGAGCGACTTCCAGTGTAACGTCACAATATGATCAGGAGTTATGCTATCCATTTCCGGTCTTTATTTTAAATTGAATTTATATTTTTCCTGTCCAGATTCTTAGCATTTTCTGTTTATTTGTATAATTTTGTTGGGGAAAAAATAGCTATGGAGACAACAGAAATCTACTGTACTACAAGACAAAATTATTTTTTACAGATATTTCCCTAATGTAGGAACAAACAATTTTGTTCTAACAAACAACTTGTTCTAATAAACTTACTTAATTTTATTTTACTAAGATCACAATACATTTTCTTTTACATGGCTAAAATCCACTTAGATTGGTGGATTAAAAAGAACAACAAATGGCACGTTACTTTCAGCTTAGTGCACCCCGCACTAAGTGCAGTTCATGCCCATTAGAGGAACCGTTTCAGTCTGATCCAGCTCCCCAGTGTCTGTATAGATCATGCACTTCACCAGGGTTTTTTGGCACTTCTATCTAATGGCTGATTCAATCACCGATTGAATTCAATCACTGATTGAATCAACTATTAGATAGAAGCACAAAAAAGCCCCACTGAAGTGCACAATCTATATAGACACTGAGCAAGTTCCTCTTCCGGTAGAAGTGCTGTTTGTTGTTTGTCCATCTCCCCCCCACCCCAAATGTCTGTCAGCAGCCCGTGATCATAATGGTGAGGCTGCTCTTGGTGTGCTGAAGTCAGAAAATAAAGATCCCACGAGCTTAAGCAAAAATTTCAAAACAAATCGGTGAAAAGAGTAATTACAAAATGTAAAACTATATTTTGTTAAATTTTACATTTGGCAAATGACTAATAATACGTAAAAAGGGAAAATCAAGAGGTAATGCTAGCTAGAAAAGAGAAGCAAATCTACTTGTCAGTTACGGATAACAACTTGTAAAGACAGACTCGACTTTTATTAAAACAATTTGAACATCTTCGTAGACTGAGGTCTTAAACATAAGTGACATACATAGATGCAGTTTTATATAATTACATAATATTTCAGTGCCTATATTCTTTAGGAAACTGGACTTGCATATGAAAAATCTTTGTCAACTATACACTGTAAGCAAAAAACAATGACAACATAGATCTAATAATCAATTTACAATTAATTATGAGACAGTAGATTAGATTAACACATTTCAATTAAAGACATCCCATGTAAAACCTTAAAATATATGTTCTGTATTACAAATGAAAGAAGCAATAAATCTTTAGAGTAAAAGTGCTTACCTTTTTCTTTTTGAACTTCCAGTATCAGATGTAGCAGAAGAGATCATACTATCTCCATCCTCAATGTCATCTCTCCTAGCTAGCTCCTTCTTCTTTGCCTGAAAGAGCCAATCCCTAGAGTGAAACTCATTGCAGAACACCCCAAGAATAAATGAATGTTAAAAAGCTACACAAAATCAGATTTACTTGGAAAGATATAAGTTGCAGAATGCATAAATATAAAGCTACCATTAAAAGATTTTCAGCGAATAATGCAATATATGTTACATGCTTAAGACAAATGTTTGTATCAGTTTTTATAAAAATTATTATAGTGCTTCAATGCATCTAAATTGTTCTCTTGCGTATTAAAATCACAGTATAGAAAATAGCTTAACATCCTCCAATTATGGTCATTTTACCTATAAACCTACGGGATCTTTTCATTTTCCCTTTTCACAACTTGATCTTAGTCTTATTACAGCCAAGTACAGACATTTAGTTTCTCCTGAGAGAGCTGCTGCTCTCCCAGGAGAAACCAGAAGTACACAGATGCTTAGGATTTCTCTGCCAGAGCAAAAATAGCTGCCCTGGAAGAAAAATAACTCAAGAACAACCAGGATTACATCACTCCCAAGAGAATTTCTCCTGGGAGCGTAAATGTTTGTTCACTTCCTTTTCTGAGAGGAATCACAGCACAGTCCACCAGCATCCTAGGGGGCTTTGCCATACCCCCCCCCAGGGAAACAATAGGTCACTTGCTGGACTCTACTATTCCAGCCAAGCAGGGAGCAGAACAAACCTCTTTCACAATCCCCACTTCGTGCAGCAGGGAGAGACAGGCTGACCCTGAGCAAACTGCGTCGGCCAATCAGTGCTGTCCTGTGCACTGCTGCCATACTGTCTCCAGGCAGACTGAGGTAGCCTTCAGAGCATGGCAAGATGTGTACACAGAGGCCCTGTGGCTCTGCAGCATCAGCCCTGCAAGCTCTCTGCTAATCAGGTGCTCAGTATTTGAATGTCTCTTCAGGCATCTCCAAGTATGTTTTTCTACTAGGAAAACAAACCTGGAAGAATTCTCCTAGATCAAGGGTTCTCAACCCTTGGGCCACAGCCTGGTGCTGGGTTGGCTGCCAGTCCACAGTACAGTTGGCTGCTATTAGATTGGAAGTGGCTGCAGATGGGCAAACCATGGCTCCCCCAGAGCTGGGCAGAGAGGCTATGTTTCCTTGTGCAGGGCCCACAGCGGCGCAAGGTTTGGCCCACCCCCGCTCTTGAGGGGTGGGGGGTATCTTTACCTGTCTGTGGGCCAGAAATTCTGGCTGCGGTCGGCTGTGACTGCTGGGCTATGGTTTGCCAGGCTGCAGTATAAAAACTTTGAGAACCCCTGTCCTAGTTCATTTGATTGTGTGTACGTAGCCTAAGCAATACCACTGTGAACAGAAGTAGTTTAGGGGAAAAAATTGTAAGTAGATCCTTTCTCTGTTCAGCACATTATAGAGAGCTGCATACCAAAATAAGTTTAAAATAAATATTTAAACCATGGAAATTACAGTTGACCCCAGAGAGCATATGTCAATACAGATTTAAAGACTCTAAATACTTCCACCTAAAGTGACAAAAACTATTAATATATATAGCTATTTTGACTGCTTAGTTCTTCTCCATATACCTGCATAACCTGCTGCATTTTCAGAACTCTCTTATAAATGGCTGAATTGGGGACATTGTAGCGTTTAGCATTTTCGAACATTAAGTTTAGGTCACTCTCCAGTTGGTCTAGAGTTTCATATTCATGGTTCTTCAATTTGGTTCTGTGAAAGAAACAGATACAGCTTAGTAAAACATACCCATTTCACATACCTATTTTGCAAGCAGATCAATATCAGTAAAACTGAATTATAGGAATGCAACCTTTTTTTTTTTTTAATCTCATTGTTGTAACTGTACAAATATAATTTGGGGTTTTTTTTAATGTGAACTTAATATTTCTCAAAGGTGCCTTGTTGACAGCCCTAGAGTTTGAAGCCCTCTTTCTGTACACAGAATAGATACAGAAGAGAGTCAGGAAAATTAGCTTCCCAGCACGCCTCATCTGTGGCCTGAAGGGACTGTCGCTACTTAAGCAGATAGACAATTCAATCTCTGTTTTCATTCTGAGCACAATTCCAAGTAATGAGCACAGCTTTAAAAAGGTTATGTGAGATCGATTGTTTTATCCATATGGGAATTCAGAGGGCTCAGCACCTGCTTGGATGAGGCCCCTAAATCTCCATTTAGTGCTAAAAATGCAAACATGAAGCAAGTTGATTAGTGTTAACTGATGTAATATTTTTGTGAAAATACTTAAGACCAAGACAAACACCAACACATCTTTTCACATATGGCAGTTCCACAAGCAGTTCCATATCTACTTCCACACGTGGGGAAAAAGATCTAGTCAAAATCTTTAATCTTCAGGTCCCTCTTCAAGATGCTTACAGAAAAATGCAATCTTTGGGAAAGGAGAAAACCCAACTTGCATTCTGTTAGGTGGTTGGTGTGCTGTGAATTTTACTATAAAGAATTGAGCACACCCTGTTTTTGTTACTCTGTTGCTAACATGCATTATTCCTAGCCTGCTTGTTTGTCATGTCCCCCATTACGTTTTTCTTAGCATCTGTAAGCTCTTTGAATCAGATGCTGCTATATACTGGTCATAGAAGAACTTCTATTGGCCCATATACTTCCAACAGAAGTTCGCCTGCAGCTGCTGGCGAGTCCGTTCCCTGCCCATGTGACTGGCACAAAGTAAATCATGAGCCAAGGAAAGCAATTGTTGCCTGAACTCTCGGGGCACTATGAGCTGCCAACATGGCTCCCAGGTCTTGGCCTGGTTTTTAGGTATCCACAACTGATAAAGGAGTCCCTTGCCCCAGACCACCTGTTCCCTCTTTTCTGGGGTGAACTCCGTTTCTGACTCCTGAACCATCTGCCGGAGTTCTTCCAAGCTAGGGTCTGCTAGAACCTCCTGCTTGAACTCTGCTTGCCAATCAATAGGGAGTTCAGGTGCTCCTGCAAGGACTGCACCCCCACCCTCAGGGATTTCTTAGGATTCCTCCCTGGGAGTCTGTTTGCTCTGCCACTGACTGACCAGACTTCTCCCTGGGACTGCCACTTAACCCAACCTCGAGGTCACTGGTTTCCTCAATGGCCAGGGGCTGACTGCAGTCAGAGGGAGTCAGAGTCTCTCCTTCCTCCCCCTCTGACTCTGTAGCCAGTTGGGTGACCAGGCCCTGGGAAGTTTCCACTCCTCCCGCCTTAGCCTTTTGGCTCTGTTGACGGGTCACCACTTTAACCCGGTAGGGCTCTAGCTCTAGGAGGTGGCCCTCCTCCCTGTGCAGGTATTCCATCTCCATAATATCATGTCCCACCAGGATGGGGACTGGAGCTCCTTCCAGCACACCCAGTTCTATGCACATCCCGCAGTCTCTCCACTCGATGGAGGGACAGGTTACTGGTACCTCAAATGTTGGGGACCCCACCCCTTGAATCATAAGGGTCCTCCCTGGGATTATATCTGCAGGTGAAACAAGGTTGGCATTGATTAATGACGCACTGGACCTTGTGTCCAGTTCCCCAACAAGGGTTCTCCCATTTACCGTTATCTTAGTCCGGTGGAAAGCCATCACCTTCTCTGGGTTTGTAATCCTGTAGCAACAGGCACACCCCTCAGAGTGGCTCAGGTCTCCCCCCTCACTGCTTACAGCTGTTGCATGTCTGACGGGCTTGGGTTTGGTGCTTAGCTTTGGGCAGTTGGGCTTGATGTGGCCCGGCTCCCTGCAGTTATAGCACCCCCTCTTTTCCGAATTGGGTGGTTTGCCCGAATCTGGGGCCACCTTGTGCTCAGCAGCAGGTGGCCCTCTTTCCTCTTTTGGACCTGCACCTCCCTTCCCCCCTCTTTGGAACCCTTTCTGTTCCATCCCAGAGTAGGGCTTCTGGTTCAGCCCCTGTGCCTGTCGGTGTAGCAATAGCTGGTCTGCAATTTTAGCAGCCTCCCAGAGGGTTTCAGGTCCTCTGTCCTGGACAAGGGTTTTAATCTCTCTCGGGCACTGAACATAGAACTGTTCCAGCACAATCAGCATGTCCATCTTCTCCACCGTATCTGCTGAAGCCCCTTTCCTCCACTTTTGGATTGAGTCCCATATCAGGGACGCAAATTTGTGCATGGACATTCATGCATGGACTTTCCCAACTGGGGAACAGTAGTACAGAACCTGTTGCGGAAGAACTCTAGACCCAGGTTAAACCTCAACTGCACTGCCTCCTTGAAGGTCTTGTAGTCATCTGCTTGCTCCACAGGCAGGTTATTCAGGACCACGGCCATGTTGCCTTCTACCACAGCAGCCATATGCATCATGAACTCTTCCTCTGGCACCTTCCACCGTTGGGCTTGTTTTTCGAAGATGCTGAGGAATACGTCAGGATCGTCTCCGACTTGGTAGCGAGAGAAGGCTGAGGTTTGGGGTGTCCCCTGGGCGCTTGCAGAGGGCCTGCATCTCCCCTGTTGGGCCGCAGACGGAGTACCTCTAGTTCGTGCTTGCGCTTGGCCTCTGCCTCCTGGCACACTGCCTCCCGCTATGCTGTCTTCTCTCTCTCCTGGCGTTCGGCCTCTTTATGCCAGCCCTCCACCTCCATCCGTTTCAATTCTAGCTGTACCTTCTCGCGCTTATGCTGGGCCTCCAGCTCCATCTTTTTCAACTGTAGCTGCAGCTGGAGTCTCCGCAACTCCCCCTCAGAGGGTGGCCCATCAGAGCCCTCAGCGCTTGTTGACTGGAGGTGTGGAGGAGATGATGAGGCCTGATCATCATCACACAGGAGCTTAATCAGGTCTTCTTTCTTATGCTCCTTCCTCACGTGAAGGCCTCTCTCTTTCACCAGTTCTCTTAGTTCGGGTACGGTCATTTGGACATACTTGTCAGCCATCCTGGCTATCTACATGTCCAGTTGACCCGATACCGAATTGATAATTGTTTGCTCAAGGGTTTCCAGTGACTCTATTCCTTTTCCCCAAATTATGCCTCTAATACAGCAGGGTATTTGGATCCCACCTCTAACACCACGAGTGGCGCTGAGCCTCCCACCTCATTATGCCCACCCACCTGCCGGACTCCACGTGTCTCCCCAGGGGCACCTAAGCCCTGGCAGACCCCCTTTTGAGCCCCACCACAGAGTCCGGGGCTAACGTGCCGCCACCACCCTGAGTGGGGACCTTCTAGGTTCTGTGTCCTCGGGGAAACACAGGCCTAATAGTCCTACGGGTATTCGACCCAATCCAAGCACTTGGGGCTCCTCCCCAAGTCGGGGGCCAAAAAAGGATAGTCTCCCTTAGTCCACAGACCTAAGGGGCCTCCTAGGCATAATTAAACCCACCCCTCAATAAGTCTCCTACACCAGTCACAAAGAAGAACTTTATTGGTTACAGAGGGTAGGGTTAGAACAGGGTAACAGGTAGAGCACTATCAAGGGATTACCACTGAGCAAAACAGTCTGGCTGAGGTAGCCGTTTGATACGCAAATGCATCACTGTGAGCGGACTAACTCTCTAGAAACACTTACAAGTATCATCCAGAAGATGGTAGAGATCTGGCTCGGAGATTTCCAGAGAGAGAGCATTTCAGTTGGATCAGACTCTCTCCCTGTGTCCTGATGCTTGTGCCATGCTGGTAAAAATGGCTTCTCCCCTTCTTCTTGGACCAGGCCCTTATATAGCCTTTCTGACCTCAGCAGCCCAGTCCAATAGAAGCCAGAAGTGTTGGCAACTAGCCAACCAATTTAAAAAGCATCACTGGTCACCTGGGACGAGGAGCAGGGGCTTTCCCCTCCCTCACTCAGGTGACCAGAGGGACCGCACCCTAGGCACCCGGCTTTTGTCACACAGGCAGGGAGGAAAATCGCCCCTCCCTTAGGAATTCGACCCCAGTGTCCCAAGCCAACCGGGACATGTTTCTGGAGAGAGACACAGATGGTGGCATCTCTGCCACAGGGTCTCTACAAATAATAAATGCTTGTTAAAAAACAGCATTCCAAATGGCTTCTGTGTCATATATCCTTACAAATAAAATTAGGTTGCAGGAGAAAGAACCATGTTCTAGACAGGAAATAGTTAGGGCTGGGATAAAATATCACATTTATTTACACTGATATTCATCTCCTTGAAAGCAAATAAGTGCATTCATACAAAACTCATAAATCTCAAGTGTTTGCTGAACCAATTAATTGAAGTTTTGCTCTTATATTAGTAGTATACAACTTGTGAATGTTCTTAAGCAACATTGCTGCATTTGCCATCTTGTGGAAAATTGGATGTACTTAAAGACTGAATACCAGCAATATTAAAATATGCAATTTAAAACTGTTTAGTCCAGGGACGTCAAACTCACCAGGTCCAACAAGCCAGATGAATGGCAAGGAGCTGATCCACAAGTCAGATGTGTGGCATGGGGCCAGTCCACAGAAAAAAATTTGGCCCATGGTCTGGATTTGTGCATTGGATCAAATGGACAGGGCTGACGTGGTGCACTGTATGCACTGCATGCCAGATCCGGCCCTACAAGCAGTGCACAGGGCTGGGCCAGTCTGCACTACATCTGGCATGTGGGTCCAGTCCAAGATCCACAAATAGCACAGCAGGAGAGATGGTAGGGTTCCATGAGACAGATCCTGCCCACAGGCCATACCTTTGACACCTTGGTCCAATCCTGACTTCCTAGACCAGGGTTGGCAAGGCATAGCATACATATGCAGCTGCTATGTGGAGCAAGGGAACCCTGTCCAGTCAACAAAGTGGGGAGGCAGAGGGAAAGA
>NW_005842171.1:139125-150160 GCF_000455745.1 Alligator sinensis
AAGAAAAAAGGGCTATACGAAACAGCTACGTTTCGTTTTGGTTTCGGATTTGGCCGTTTTGGAGGGACAGTGATTCGTTTCAGTGTTTCAAGTCATTGTTCCATTTTGATTTGGCCGAATCTGTTTTGGAGTTTCGATGCTGTTTCAGTTATTTGGCCATAGGCTATAATGGGGAATAACTAAAATACATATAACTTTGTCATTTCTTGCCTGATTTGGATGAAAATTGCAGGGATGGTAGCTCCTTTTGAGGCTATGAAGCCTGCCAGGTTTCAAGGAGATCGGTGCAGAGGTTTCTATAACACTGCACCTCAAGCTTCTGAAAGCAAAACTTGCGTTGTGTATGTGTGTGTGTGGGGGGGGGGGGGGGGGTGGGGGGGGGGGGGGGGGGAAAGCCTACAAAGGCAGGGGCTTCCTGGTGCCCCTATGCTGGACTGCATGGGCAGGCATGCAGCCCAGAGGTCTTCTTCTCCCTCCTCCCACCCCTCTTTTTCCTGCCATGCCTTGATGGAAAACTGACTGATGTTTCCCAGGTGGGAGGCTTCCCATTTAGGTGTCCTGGGGTGACCTCCATTCCGCAGCTCCGTACATTCCCTATACTGCAGCCCATGCCTCGCACTTGGCATCCTTCACCCCCGCCCGGTGGTCTCCTCTCTGGGACCTTTGGCTCCTTCATAGGCCCTGGCCCCGCCTTCAGGCAGGTTGGAATCCTGAGCCTTGTGTGCTGGGCATTCCTCGCTGGTTGTTCTGGCCCTTTGACCGCCCCCCCCCCCCCCCTTTGGGTCCTGGCCCCAGCATGGACCAGTCGAGGGTACCTCTGAAAACTTTTATTAGAATAGTTGGAGAAATGTATCTTAGCAAGCGTTTGGGTTTAAAAATCCTTTGTCAGGCCGAGGAAGCATTCCCCCCACAACCCCAGCCTGTCCCTCACCCCCTGAAACTTCAATTTACATTTTCACTAACTGGCTTTCTTGCCTGCATTGCATGTAAGGTGGCTATCACAGAGGACATTCCAGTTTTCTGCTTATATCCTCTATTTTTCTCTTCAAGAGAAAAGTAGCATGTGTAAAGTAGCACCTGTAGACCTGCCTTGCACAGCTCCTCCCTCAAGTACTCCCTGCATGCTTCATACAGGGAGGGCACCACTGTCCTGATGAAGGTGGTACATGTGGGCACACGGTATGATGGGGCCATGAGCCACCTGAATCCTGGCTGCTCAACTAAAGAGAAGGGCTGCCCATCCAGAGCAACCATCATCCCAATGATCTGGGTGACCTTGCTTGCCTTGGGAACATGCCCCCCTTTCCTGCCACCTTTCTCCAATTAGTCCGGGGTGGCCTGCCTCTGCTTCTGGAGAATGGGGGCTTTGGAGCAAGAGGGGGACTTCTTCAAGAGCAAACTAGAGGACAAAGGTGTCTGTTTTTTTATCAATAGAGGACAGGACAACTGGACTGTCCTCTATGATGGCCACCCTAATTGCATGCCAGCCTCTGGTTTCTTTACTATTCCTTCCATCCAGGAAGAGCGCACAAACCAACTGCAGATGCTTCCTCAACTTGATGAAGGGTTTTAAACATGAAAGCTTGCTAACCTTCTAGGCCCAGCATTTAGGCCTCCTGATATCTAGGGGTGACATCTGTTCTGCAGCTCCTTACCTCTCTTACACTGTGGCCAGTGCCTCGCAGATGGTATCCCAGGCAGCTAAGCTCACTTGGAGCCTCACAACTAGCAAGCCTCAGGCCTATCAAAGATCTTACAGGTCTGGGATTTCCCTAGCTAGCCAGGACTGTGTGTGTGTGTGTGGTGGCTAGAGGTTATAAGGTGCTCCTACCTGCTTTTCACCAGGGAGGTTTGTGGTCCTGGCATTTCTTGAGGGCTGCCACATCTCCCGACCCTGGCAGGGTGCAGTTTTAGGTCATGCCCAGGACCTAGGGCCTCCTCCTTCCCCACAGGCCCAGCCCATAACTCCAAATTCATCCTGGCATAGGAGCTCAACAGGGAGACGTTCTTTCCCTGATGACTGGTGATACAGTGAATGCCGCCTCCAGCTATGAGAGCAGGACATTGAAAGGTTTAAAAAATAAAAATAAAAAGAGGAAATAGGTGCGGACAGAGTGAGGAGGGTGGCACTTACTCTGTCTGCACATGGAGCTCGAGGAACCCCAGCACTGGGAGGTTCACCTTTAGGAACACCAGCTGCTGCACCAAACCAGGATCCAAGGAGGTGTGGTGGGGGTGTCACAACATCCCCAGCAATACTGGACACCCCCTCACTCAGAACACTGGCTGGTGGACAGGACAGGTGTTCCCAGGCAACTGTGGCCAGATCCTGCCACATCTTGCTGCGGCTTGCCCAGCAGGCCAAGGGGTCAAAGAGCAGCGGCTCCACGTCCTTGGCGAGATAGGTAGCCACCGAGGCCATGGCGCTACCTGTCTGATGTTGGGGTCTGGTGCCTCTGGACCCCAACATGGAAGCCATGCCCTTGGCCCACATTGGCAGTGTCTGTGGTGGAGGAGGCTGGCTGCTGGATGGAGTGCTGGCACGGGATAGTGGATCCCCCTCTTCCATGTCCCCCGCCTCTGCCCTCTTGCCTCTGCTCACCAGCACCTCCGTCCAGTGATCCAGGGTTTTGCTGGTGCACATGCTCCCTTTCACCCTTGGGTCACACGTGGCTGCCAGAACGTAGACCATACTGGACCACAATGGATCCAGCCATTTCTTGATGCCCTCCTTCAGGGCTAAGGAGGGCATTGCCAGCAATGAGCCTCTTGGTGGCCTTGAGTCATGGCTTAGGGACCACCAATATCTAGGAGATAGTATCCCACTCGGCTTTAAGGGGGCCGCTCATCCCAATCTCCCTGAGCAAGGCCATCTCATGGATAGCTTTCTGTTGCTCGACCAGCCTTTCAAGCATCAGGTATGTGGAGTTCCACTGAGTCTCCACATCCTGCATGATTTTGTGCTGTGGGATGCTCAGCTCTGCCTGTTTGTCCCGCAGCATCTTGTCCTCCTTGATGCTCCGGTGGAAGTAGCCCACCACTACTGCATTTTGAAATGAGCTGGCTGGTTCTGACAGTGCCCTCACTGGCAGTCCTGTCCCCCTCCAGGGTGTCCCTGACTATAAGGTGGAACTTGTGTGCCACACAGCGGACGCCAACAAAGTTGGCATCATGGACTGCCTTGACCGTATTGATCCCATTGCTGATGACCATTAACCCGCGGGTGAGCTCATCCTGCCCAACAAGCCACCCCTGCACCATGCAGTTCATGGCCCCCATGATCTCCCTTGCCATGTGGGACTAATTCATCACCTCCGCTTGAAAGAGCTCACCGACGGCCTGACTGATCGCACCAGTGCCCTGAGGGAGAGGTAGGCACAATCTCCACCCTGGCTGCTCCAAATGTCTGAGGTGAAGTGTAAGGCTACCTACAGACCTGCCTTGCACAGCTACTCCCTCAAGTTTCCCTGCATGCTTCATACAGGGAGGGCACCACTGTCCTGATGAAGGTGGTACATGCGGGCACACGGTATTGATGGGGCCACGAGCCACCTGAACCCTGGCTGCTCATCTAAAGAGAAGGGCTGGACATCCAGAGCAAGCATCATCCCAATGATCTGGGTGACCTCACTTGCCTTGGGAACATGCCCCACTGCCCACACATCTCCAGCACCCCCACTATTACTACGCCCCACAACAGAGCCATCAGCATCCCTGCATCTTACAGCTGCCCCTCCAGAAATGTAGTATACCTCATCCAACGCACCAGATGCCCTGATGGAAGATATGTAGGAGAGACCAGACAACAACTGCGCACCAGAATGAACGCACACCGGAAATCCATCAAAGACAGAAATACCCAATTACCGGTGGGGGCACATTTCTCACAGGAGGGTCACTCTCTCTCCAATCTCTCAGTCCTGATCCTCAAGGGAACCTTACACAACACTTCCCAGAGACGAGCCTATGAGCTCCATTTCATCAACCTGCTGGATACTAGAGATCAGGGACTAAACATAGACATTGGATTTTTGATACGTTACAATCTGCCTGGCAACTGACTCCCCAGCCCAGCCCAGGCCCTGGCTTATTTACTTTTCATTCCATCCAGGAAGAGCACACCCCAACTGCTGCAGCTTCCTTAGCCTGACGAAGGGTTTTTGAACCCGAAAGCTTGCTTAATAACTATTCTCCAACCATTTGGGTTGGTCTAATAAAAGATATCAAATTCACCCAAGGAACCTTGTCTGCCTATATCCTTAGACCAACACGGCTACAACCTAAATCACTTTCCCTCCACCTTTCCCCCACTGGTCCAGGGTGACCTGCCTCTGCTTCTGGGGGATGGGGGCTTCAGAGCGAGAGGGGGACTTCTTTTTGGGTATGCTCCCATTGGTGCCAGGCCAAGGAGCAGCAAAGGCAAGGGGATGGTGCCTCCTGATATGCATCAGCATCCCCATGGTGCTGAAGTGTTTCTCATCCTTGCCCCAGCTGGTCTTCCATCAGCAGTGCAAGCAGATAGCATACTTGGGATCATCTGCCACCTTAAAATGTTCCCACACTACACTACCCCCTCGCTTCTGGGGTGCGGGTGCAGATCCTGTCTTATCCCCCTCCTCAGCAGGCAGAGGCACAACAGCAAGAGGAGCCGACTCAGCTGAGCCACTTGCCTCCACAACTTCAACCTCCTCCAAGGTGCTTTCAGGAGAAGGAGACCTGGCTCTAGGGGAACTTTGAGAGGTGTGGAGGGGAAACTCAGATTCTCCCTCCTTCCCCAGAACTTCTCTGACTAGGGCACTGAACTCCCCTGGTTTCAGATCCAGCTGCTCCTTTGGCACTGGAAGGCTCAGGCTGGAAACTGAAATTGGGGTGGAGGAGACTGTCATGCTGGTGCTTGTCATGCTGGTGGTGCTGGGGGTTATTATTATTGCTAGTATTAGTGGAGGTGGGGCAGGTGCAGACACTGCTCCCACCTTCTTGCAGCCACTAGCAGCAAAAAGCTTGGGGAGAGGGGGCGGCTAAGCTTTTTTTTTTTTTTGGGGGGGGTGGGGGGGGGAGGGGAACTGACAGCTCTCCCCTTACCCTCTCTAGCTCCCCTGCCATAAGACCTGGCACCTGCCTTTTCAGCACACTTCATAATGTTTGCTGTGCTGGAAAGTGTGTGTGTGTTGCTTCTCGTTCTCTTGAAGGCTCAGATCAAATGTTGCATCTTCTTTGCGTATGTAAGTTCCCGTGGCATTCACTAGTATGCCTGGCTCTTATTTCATAGACATTAGGGCTGAAAGGGACCTCGGAAGCTCATCGAGTACAGCCCCCTGCCCAAAGGGCAGGAAGTCAGCTAGGGTCATAGGATCCCAGCAAGATAAGCATCCAGTTTGCTCTTGAAGGGGTTCAATGTAGGCGCTTGAACCACCTCCGGTGGCAGGCTGTTCCAGACCTTGGGGGCTCGGACAGTAAAGAAATTCTTCCTTATGTCCAGCCTGAAGCGGTCTTGTAGTAGTTTATGAGCATTCGACCTAGTCGTCATCCCTTGGGGCGCTCTGGTGAACAAGCGTTCCCCCAGATACTGGTGGTCACCCCTGATAAACTTATAGGTGGCCACCAGATCACCCCTGAGCCTGCGCTTTTCCAGGCTAAAGAGCCCCAGGGCTCTCAGCCTCTCATCGTAGGGTCTGCTTCCCTGACCTCTGATCATGTGCGTGGCTCTTCTCTGGACTCTCTCAAGCTTCTCCACATCCTTTTTAAATTGTGGAGCCCAAAACTGGATGCAGTCCTCCAGCTGCGGCCTCACTAAGGCTGAGTACAAGGGGAGAATGACGTCCCGGGATTTGCTTGAGAAGCATCTATGGTTGCAAGCCAGCGTTTTGGTCGCTTTACTAGCCACAGCATCGCACTGCAGGCTCATGGTCATAAGTCCATTATGGACTTCTCGGGTCTCGTCATCTCTTTGGGATCCAGATAGCTTGGTGTTAAAGTATTTGTCTTGGAAGGCCTTCAGGGGGTTCTTTCCTCCCACGTCTTTGATGGAAAGGTAAGTTTGTTGTCGGGAGTAAGATGTTACGTCTCGCCTACCCTGGGACCCTCCTTAACTTTGCTTGTCCGGTTTTCCAATTTGGGGCTCTGCCTCCCCTACACCCTGCCTTACACCAACCTTAAGTCGTTACCTTCTGCTCACCTCTAAGGTGAGCCATGGTGGTAATCTGTCTTGGCCTTTTGACCTTGTTTCTAGGGACGTCTCTGCTTCTCGGTTATGTCATTACTGTGGTCTGGACTCCCAGCTCTCTCTTCCCTTTGCAGGGTCCCTGGCAGTCCAGTCATGTCTGGAGGCATCTGGGATCCATGACTTGGCTTGAGGTAAGTACATTAGCCCTTGCAAACTTGTTTCCTTTCCGTGTGCCCCCTTCCTGGGGCAGCTGCCCCTACTCCTCTCTGGAGCTCTCTCCTCCTTGGGGCTCTTCTGGCCCCACCGGAAGCCTCACTTCCGGTCCTCCAGGCTCTGCTCCTGGTGGAGCTTTTATCTGTCTTAAGAGGCCAGGAGGTGAATCGGTGCTGGCATGCTGCCATAAAACAGGTCCGTGCCGGGGCTAGACCTGATCTCGGCTCTTCCTGGATCTGTTGTTCTTTTTTTTCCCCCTCTTTCGTTGCTGTGGCGGTTTCCCCACTGCAGTTTTGCTCCCATGGGGCTTCTGGTTTTTGTCCAGCTCCTGCTGGATCGGGAACTTTTCCTTTTGGGGTAAGTTTTTCCTCGGGGCATTGCCCCTATTACCATGCAATATATCTTCTTCTATCTGTTTAGTGTGTGTGTAAAATATATCTTATGTGCAATATATCTATCTGTAATATACTGGAAAGTTGTATCCAATCCTTTCCAAGAAGAGAGACTAGCAAGTGACTGACTACTAGGAAGCCAGCCACTGCAGCCAGCCAGTACCTTTCACACACTGTTGCTTCCAGACAGATAGCTCACAAAAGGCAGAGAAAGGCTTCACACACAGTCTTATATGCTGGTTCTCCATCCCTTCCCCAGAGCACTGGAATTGGAAGGGACCTCAGGGACAGATCGCAGACACTGGGGCCAGCTACAGATATCAGTGTCAGAGCAGTCCTCCCCCCCTTTTCCCCTTCCCTCTTCTGAGTTTGGTTCCCCACAAGCCTGCCTCCAAAACATTCTGAAACATTTTGGAAGGTTTTGTTTTGTTTGTGTTTCGGATTTAGTGTTTTGGAGGCCGAAACACCTCCGAAATGAAACGGCTGCCGATATTTTGCACAGCTCTACAAGAAACAAGTAAACCCTTTGCTGGCCTAACAGCCATTGTCAGAGCTGGGCCCTTCAGCCCTGGTCTTTTCTCTGCTCAGCTGGGAGAGGAATAGGAAAGGTAGATGGAGACCATGGGAGAATGGAACCACAAGTTGTTGAAACCTTCTCTAGCAACTCCTGGCTGGTGTTAGAGAAGGATGCGGTATTTTGAAATATTAAGGTCTGGAATGGCACAGGAGCCAAATAGGAAACCAGTTGGGGAACTACTACTCATTTATCATATGATTATGTCCAGATTTGGTGATTCTGTTTCTCCTTTCAATTATGTAACTATAGACTCCAAATTATCCAGCAATATTAATTTCTCATAACAGCTAGCTCCTCTCACAAACTTACACAATCAGTCCATCAGAGATGTACAGTAAAATTAAGGAGTACAAATTAACTTACATTTGTTACCATAAAAAAAAGTTTTTTTCCTTGTATCCTTTCACTGCCTACATATCCTTTTTTTTTCTTCATTCCATGATTGACCCAGTGCCTATCTCCATACTATCTGTTTTTCTTGATTTTTATCTCCTAGTCATTTATTGTGCCCCTCACTCAGAAGAACTGCATCCCTCTTACACTTAAGGGGGAATATGAAAGAGTGAATCTATTTTCTGTTGACTATAACAATCCTCTTCAATATAACCTTCTTTTCTAACCTATCCCCTTTTTGTCCCATTTTGCTTCTACATGCTATGATCTCTTTATCTTATTACAGGAGACCCTCGCCATTTGCAGGGGATATGTTCTCTTATCCCCTGTGAATGGTGAAATCCATGAACAAGGCACTGCATTCATGAACACTTTCTGCGTGCTCCCAGCAGCGTGAATAGTGAGGGTTTCCTGTATTCTCTGCTCAGCTTGCATTCAAATCCATTATACAATATTATTTCTCAATATAGTAAGTCAGGAGCCTTTCCAAAGGCCAAAAGGACAGCTCAAAAACAGGCCAACTCTGATGCCTATAGCTAAGGGTCTATTTAAATCACAGGTGGGGGGAGAAAGGGGGCTTACCAATTTTTGTGAGTTGATCGCGGCCTGAAGGTGTAATTCCATGATCATTTCATGGAAGCCCTGCCCCTCAGTGCTGATTGGCAGGGAGACCTTGCCCCTTGGCACTGATTGGTGGAGAGGCCCTGGAAGTGGGGGAAGGGGGAAAATGAGGAGGAAGCTGCCATCTTGTCTGCTGCCCTTCATGCCACTCCACCAGCCAGCGCCTTCCCTTCCCAGCAGCAAAGACTGCTGGCTCACACTGGGGATTAGGCACTTTATTATTAAGTTTTTTTGTTGTTGCTGATTTTGCAGATTTCATGGACAACCTTGGATTTTGCAGTTTCCATGAAACCGTGAATTAAATAGGTCCCTACCTATAGCTAGCCAGAAGATAACCTATAAAGGACTAACATCATGAGCAACATTATTTCTCACATCCCAAAATGGTCTGAAATCTGCTCTAAAAACTTAACACCGCACAATTCCAGTCAAGCCCACAAAACCCTCCATGGGATGAGCTTACATTAAAAAAAATGTATTTACATTTTAATCAAGAAGCGCTCACTATAACAACATTTCTTTTTAGGAATCAAACAATCTCTGAATGCTTTCTAAGCAAGGAAAAAAAAAAGTTCTAAAGTACAAGATAAACCATAGCATCTTAAGCCCTTCAAAATCTGGGGATTTAATGAAAGGAAGAGAATATGCAGCCACAAACTTCATGGATTCTAACAGCCTACTCTGGCAATATGGCCTAGTTTAGGAGTTCACTGTAAATCCCACCCTCCACCACTCCAATTGCCTGTGCTTCCTCCACTGCAGATAACCCAGCCCTTTTGTAGCAAGGGGGAGCTCAAGCATGAGAGCAGCAGGAAGAGTTGTGAAGGAGCCCAGTTGCTCAGTGCAAGCATGTGCTGCCTGGTCTAGAGCTGCTCCAGGCCAGATCCAACCTCTGCAGGCCAAAGGTTGCTAACCCCTCATCAGGTGACTAAGCTGTAATTCAAGGTCTCTTACATTCCAAATTTAATTCTGCCATTAACTTTCAAAGTTCCACTAAATTTGATCCGTGAATTTAAGATATGCCATGAAAGGACACCACTTTAAAGGAGGTATATAAAGTTTTAGTAGGACCAGTTATGCCTTACCTTCCTCTATAATGTGAATGTAATATATAATTAAACTTGTACCTGTTTAAGTATGCATATAGGCCTATGTAAGCATTTTTGTGTATACAAATATGTAAAGATTAACCACTGAAAATTAAGACTAATATAAATATTACATTTCACTTTTCAATGAACTAGATCAAAGACATACAAATACTCATTATTGCTATGTACAGTAGACAGAGATGTCAGCAGTTTCTTTCCATTCCAAATACAAAAATAACATGTTAACAATGCGCCAAAGCTACAT
This sequence comes from Alligator sinensis, assembly GCF_000455745.1. Taxonomy (NCBI): domain Eukaryota; kingdom Metazoa; phylum Chordata; order Crocodylia; family Alligatoridae; genus Alligator; species Alligator sinensis. The sequence goes on from NW_005842171.1 coordinate 148,841, forward strand.
TAACTGTTCTGAATGGCAAAGTAACTGCTACTTCAAATACCTCGAGTTAGCCAATGGAAGTAAAACAGTTGCTTTAGAATAGTGCTGGTTGCTGGGCTAATCTGCTCTGGTCAATAAAAGAACTAATTGTAACCTAAGCACAGAGCTGCGCTAATTGTACTGCTTGAGGTTTTGGAGCTAGCACATATAGACCCTAGCTCTGTATGGCACTGCTTTCTGCTGCACAAACATACCAAGGGGTGGCACTTTTCAGAAACATTAATTCCAATTAAAACTTAAAGCAAAACAAAAACAAAACTAGGCATCTCTGAAGCCCAGTCAGAAGCTGAGTGCATACTAATATGAAAGGTGAATGTAGTACATAATTCAAATGAGTTTACTTTTGATATCAGTTGCAGAGAGAGTGCATTTAATGGATAAAAACTGCATAGAATACCTGTGAAAGGGAAGATTCCTATAAATATATATGCTACTACAAGGTATAAAATTCTGGAGGTGAAACAAGATTTTGTATATACTTAAGATCAACAAGTATACTTCATACTTGTTTCTTACCTGATCTGCTGCAATGAAATAGGTGTTTTGATTTGCTGATAATAATCAGGATATTTTTTCTTGGAAGGCAGATGGAAAAACGGTTCTGATATAAGCTGGCCTTGGTTATTTCGACAGCTCCTAACTGTATCATAAAGCTGATAAAGAGGGTTAGAAGTATCCATAAAGGAAGTAATGCTCTCTGCTTCAGACTCTCCTTCTTCATAACGGGCAGCAGCTTTACAGAGGAAAAGGAAAAAGGAAGTGGACAATACAACAGAAGAGTTATTACATAAATCTTTGTGGTTCTGTCTGATTGACGTTTCAAACATATGAATAAGATAATAAGTGACCTTAAAGTGAGGATATCTACTAAATTATTGATAGTCAAATTCATAGCTTTCCCAGGAATATTATAATCTGTGGCTTCTGGACATTAGATAAGAAAGCAGCCAAAACATTCTACCTGTATTCTCATTTGGCAGAGAAAATTTCTAATTCTCTTATCTGATATAGACCTCAGCACAATTTTTCATATCCTTTGACACCTGCACATTGGCTACTGTAAAGTGTTATACATGTGACTGCAGAGGAAAGCCATGCAAACACAAACTGCTTTAGGATACAGCTATCTTGCTTACTTAACTGCCAAGTGAATATCACTGATAAATAACAGCATATCACAAGGGTCAGCAATCCCCAGTATGTGCGCCAGAGCATGGCACGCGAGGCCATTTTGCTCAGCGTGCCACAGCTGGCCCAGACTCTGGGCAGCTGCCGCCAGCC
>NW_005842171.1:150170-150436 GCF_000455745.1 Alligator sinensis
AAGAGCCCAGGCTGCTTGTAGCAGGTGGCCAAGAGCCTGCAAGCCCTGCTACAAGCATCCTTGGCTCCATGGCAGGTAGTAGCTGCTAGAGCCCGGGCCAGTTGTGGCAGGCAGCCAGGAGGCTGCCAATAGCTGCACTGGTATCCAGAGATCCAGCACTGGGTCCATGCTGGCAGCGGCTGCACACGTGCCTCCAGAAGGATGGCAGGGGGAGGAGCTGGGGTTGTGATGCCCCAGGCCCCTCCCCTGCCATCTCCCTGGAGATG